>NW_024100188.1:0-93780 GCF_016545835.1 Crotalus tigris
AAGGAGGAGAAATTGAAAAATGGCTAACAACTGGGAAAACCTACCTAATAATGAAAAATCCAGCAAAAGGGGCAACACCAAGTAACTACAGGCCAAGTACCTGCTTACCAACAACTTTCAAATTACTAACTGGTGTAGTAGCTGATGCAGTGCAACAGCATCTAGTTGAAAACAATCTCTTTCCACCTGAGCAGAAAGGAAACCGCCCCAATAGCAGAGGACAAAAAGATCAACTCCTAATAGACAAAATGATCTTGGAAAACTGCAAGAGAAGGAAGACCAACCTGAATGTGGCATGGATTTACTACAAAAAGGCATTTGACTCTCTGCCACATGATTGGATAATAAAGTGCCTAGAAATAACAGGAGTCAGTAGAAACATCAGAAAATTTGTGCAAAGATCGATGGCACAATGGAAGACACAGTTGCAGATCAATGGTGAGAGGCTGGGAGAGGTTAATATCAATAGAGGAATATTTCAATGAGATTCATTATCACCATTACTATTTGTTATTGCACTGTTTCCTCTGTCAACAATACTGAATAACTCAGGACATGGCTATCAAACATCAAAAACAGCTGCCAGACTATCCCACCTCCTGTATATGGATGATCTGAAGCTGTATGGAAAAACATCATCTGAAGATATTGTAAATGGAGTTTTCGTGCTTGTTGACTAAAGTGTGGCCCACTCTCAGTATCATGAAAAAAAGGAAACTGAGCTGAAAACTGAGGTAGAATCAAGATGCCCCACGACAAATATACAGCATTAGAGTCTGGATGAGGAAGATTACTACAAATACTTGGGTATCCTTCAAGCTGACAACATCAAGCACACTGAAGTCAAGAAAAAGTTAGAGGTGAATACATCAAGAGAGTGAAGAAGATCTTAAAGTCCAAACTCAATGGAGGAAATACCATAAGGGCAATCAACACCTGGGCAATCCCAGTCATTAGGTACACAGCTGGAATAGTGGACTGGACTCAAGCAGAACTAAAAGCAATGGATAGGCAGACCAGAAAAATAATGACAATGAATCATGCCCTTCATCCACGCAGTGACATTGATAGACTTTATCTACCAAGGCAAATAGGTGGGCGTGGAATGCTACAAGTACATCAGATGGTTGAAGAAGAAAAAATGGCTTTGGAAGAATATCTGAAGAACAATGATGAAGATGCACTGAAATTAGTATATCAGGAAGGCTTACTAACTACTGGAGAGACCAAACTGGCCTACAAGAAAGACCAAATGAAGAACAGAATAGAGGCATGGGAAGACAAAGCACTACATGGCCAATACATGAAAAAAATAGCTGGGAAAGCAGATAATAATAAAACCTGGCAATGGCTAAGAGCAGGAAAATTGAAGAAAGAACCGAGGGACTAATTCTGGCTGCACAAGACCAAGCCTTAAGGACAAATGCATACAAAGTCAAAATTGAGAAGACAGCAACAGACAGTAAGTGCCGCCTATGCAAAGAAGCTGAAGAAACAGTGGACCACTTGGTACGCTGTTGCAAGAAGATTGCACAGACTGATTACAAGCAGCGGCATGACAAAGTAGCAACAATGGTGCATTGGAAGATCTGCAAAAAATATCATTTGCCTGTAAGCAAAAACTGGTGGGATCATAAAATGAGAAAGTCATAGAAAATGATAAAATTAAACTGCTCTGGGACTTCAGAATTCAAACAGACAAGCACCTGCAACATAACACCCCAGACTTAACAATTGTCGATAAGAAAGACAAAAAAGTCTGGATAGTGGACGTGGCAGTGCCTGGTGATAGCAGAATAGAAGAGAAAGAACTGGAGAAGATAACAAAATACAAAGACCTACAAATAGAAATAGAAAGACTGTGGCAAAAGCAAGCAAGGGTAGTACCAAGAGTCATAGGCTCCTTGGGTGCAATCCCAAAACAACTGGAGCACCACTTGAACACCATTGGCATTGACAAATTTGCTATTAGTCAATTGCAAAAGGCGGCCTTATTAGGAACTGCTTCCATCCTGCGACGATACCTGTAATACCATCAAACATCCACATCTGCCTATCCCAGGTCCTGGGTAAGGACTCGATAGGTAGACAAAATACCAAATCCAGTCTGAACATCTGGCTGACTGTGCGATGATTGAGAATAATAATAATAATAATAATAATAATAATAATAATAATAGTAATAGAGTTGGAAGGGACCTTGGAGGTCTTCAACCCTCTGTTCAGGCAGGAAACCCTATAACCGTTTTAGACAAATGGCTGTCCAGTCTCTTCTTAAAAACTTCCAGTGTTGGAGCACCTACAACTTCTGCAGGCAAGTTGTTCCACTGATTAATTGTTCTAACTGTCAGGAAATTTCTCCTTAGTTCTAGGTTGCTTCTCTCTTTGGTTAGTTTCCATCCATTGCTTCTTGTCTTGCCTTCAGGTACTTTGGAAAATAGCTTGACTCCCTCTTCTTTGTGGCATCTGCTCAGATATTGGAGCTCTGCTATCATGTCACCCCACCCCCCCATCCTTCTCTTCATTAAACTACACATACCCAATTCCAGCAACCGTTCATTATATGGAACACATTCAGCAGATAAAACAAAAGTATGCTTTAATGCTCAGCACCCTTGTCCAACTGATCTCTACATGGACAACTTACTTTCATCTCTCAAGGTGATTAGCTTGGGAAGTCATGGTTATGATATCAGCGTGTCCATCAAAGAAAAGGATAGGAGTCTCTAATTGTTTAGTTCTGATCAATCCCAGTTCAGAAAAGAGATTATCCCTCTGTTAATGCAGCTCAGCACTGTGTTGCCTTTTTTGGCAGCTGCAGCACACTGCTGGCTCATATTTAAGTGATTGTCCACTAGGACTCCGAGATCCCTCTCACAATTACTACTATTGAGCAAGGTGCCACCTGTGCTGTACTTGTGCATTTGGTTTTTCTTGTCTAAATGTACAACCTTACTTTTTTCACCATTGAATTTCATTTTGTTAGAGAGCGCCCAGTGTTCAAGTCTGTCCAGGTCCTCCTGTATCTTAAGCCTGTCTTCTGGAGTGTTGGCTATTCCTGCCAGCTTGGTGTCATCTGCAAATTTGATGAGTTCCCCATCTATCCCCTCATCCAAATCGTTGATGATTCTCTATATTCTATTTCCCTATCTCATTCATACATGCAACAGACTCATACACACATACATGCACATTATAAAAATATAACCTGTATATTATAGTCATTTCAGTGAATCTCAATTCCTGTTCCTATATGGAAAGGTCCATGCTTGTTTCTGAGCTGCATTTTCAGACATGGTTTGCCATAATCTTTTCCTGGGATGTTTTTAGACTCCTCAGCCTGAGGTGTGAGAGGGAATCCAAGGGACAACAATACCCAGATTGTCTGGAATGTGTCTGTTTCAAACAATGTAAGTAGAGAAGAGGAACTTTGGGGACAAAAACCTGTGCAGTCACAATAGCATATATGAAATGCATTAACAGAATAACAGTTGGACGAGACCTTGGAGGTCTTCTAGACCAACCCTCTGCACAAGCAGGAAACCCTATAACATTCTGGACAAACAGCTGTCCAATCTCTTATTAAAAGCCTCCAGTGATGGAGCATCCACAACATCTGAAGGCAAGCCATTCCACTAGTTAATTATTCTCACTGTTAAGAAATTTCTCCCTAGTTCTAGGTTGGTATTTTCACTGAATGTAACATTATGGCAAAATCCATGTATCTTTTCAGGAAAGTAACTGTGTTGTACTGGAAAATTCTGCCCTTCCTTTTCGCCATCCAGGAAATCAACAAAGATCCCCTCCTCTTACCCAACCTCACCCTGGGTTACAACCTGCATGACAACTTTCGAGACAGAGGATTGACATTGGATGGTCTGTTGGATTTGCTTTCGACTGGAGAGGCCAATGTTCCCAATTACAGCTGTGGAAGGAAGAGGAACATGCTGGTTCTCCTGGAAGAGACCAACTCTGACATATCCATCCTTATGGCTGCCATATTGGGCATCTACAAAATCCCACAGGTATAGAGCAAGTGCATGGCTGCAAGTTTATTCCAGAGCAGTTCAAGGAGATTTCCTCCATAGAAATGTTAAGCATGGATTAAGGTGTATAATTCATATTTACATCCTCTTTCAGTCTCCCAAAGAAACAAGAATAAATACAGCCATAATTAACAGTTATCACTGAGTACAAACATTAGTTCAAAATGTATGCTTGCTCAGATCCCGCCCTATGCAGGCTCTCTAGAAGCATCAATCATAAGAAAAAAAATTCAGATACCTAAGAAGTTAAAATACAACACACAAATTCCGAGATTGCTCACCCATTTCCCCCCAGACCGCATCCCCCTCTCATCTCTTCACTTCCCCCTTCCTTCTACCTCCTCCTCTCTTCCCTCTCTCCTCCATCTTTCTACTTACTTATCCCTCTCCTCTTCTAGAAGCATCAACTTTTCATAAAATGAGCTCTGGATTTCTTCTTAACCTTCCATTGATGACAGTTACATTCTCTGCATTTCTGATCCCCTATTAAATCCACCAAGGTAGGCTGGAATCTTCCAGCCACTACCTAAGCTCTGACATTATATTTTCAGGATCTCATACGTTGGCTTTGTAAAAAGCCCAAATAAAACATAAATCTTCTTTTTGTTTCCAGATCAGCTACACTTTTATTTCACCAATCCTGAGTGATAAAACACAGTTACCCCTTTTCTACCGGACCGTCCCCAAAGAAGATGCTCAGAACCTGGGGATTGTTAAACTGCTGCTGTATTTTGGGTGGATATTCATTGGTGTCTTTGCTGCAGACACTGATAATGGAGAACATTTCATTAGGACCTTCATTCCTGTGCTGGCTCAGAATGGCATCTGTGTTGTTTTTTCACAAATCATATTATTAAAAGCTGAGAACCACAAGTATCTGGTTTCTGTTTTCAACATGTGGATCCAAATCAATGTATTTGTTTACTATTCAGAGTTTACATTCGTAGAAGGGGCTTTTTTTCTAGAAAACATATTAAATTCCTTGAGAAAGCCTATTGTGGGGAAACTTTGGATCACAACAGCTTTGTGGGATCTCACCATTGAATTATTGTATAATACTTTTTCTTTCACATATACCCATAGTATTTTTTCTTTCCTTATCCAGACCAGCCAAAGGACCAAATTTAATGATTTCATGGATTTCTATTTTTATATCAAAGCATTTATGGTTAAAAAATTTCACTGTTCATACGGAAAGCCTGCCTTTTCTGTGAAAGGCTGGACAAGGTGTACAGAGAAAGAGAACTTGGAGACTCTGCCTCAAGAGAAGATTGAAAAGATCTTCTCTCTAGATAACTCCTTAACTTACAATGCCATCCAGATTGTGGCACATGCCTTAAATGTGGCCTATTCATCTCAATCCCAGAGGATAAGGATGGAGAGAAAAAGCAAGTTGGAAGTCGAAAAGATCCAGCCATGGCAGGTATTCCCTTATAGGTTCCATGTGTATTGCTAAGGGTGACAGATAGTTGATGAATGTCACAAAACACTCTCTGAGAAATGTGGAATATGTTGAGAAAAAAATTATGAAACATTTTCTTTCATAAGATCCCTTGTCTTCCTCTTATTTTTTTTGTCTGTTTCCTCTTCGTGTGTGAATTTGATCCCAGGGAATATGTTGTTGAGTAGATGGCTGTTTCCTCAATTTCGGAGCATTTGATGATGAAGTTTTCATCAACATAGCTTGTCCAGAGTTTTGGTTGAATGGTGGGTATAGCTATAGATACAAGTTGTTGCATGACTGCTTCTGCTATTAGGCCTGATATGATGATCCCATCATGGTACCTTGTACTTGGTTATTTATTAATTGCACTTAATATTACAGTGATCAGTGTATATCCTGTTAAATCACCCAAAGAGCGCCAGAATCAATATTTACGCTTTCCCTCAGAATCAGTGTTCATATTTTCTTCAGATAACAAGATCACTCATATCTTAGCATGTTGTTATGGTTCCGGGTAATGAAACACTTCAAAGAACTTCCAGGCATTGATTTTCCTAAAAGTCATTTATTGTTACAAAATGTCAGCACAGGCATAACGGAGTCTTTATGCTAAGATCTGAGTTCTCTTCCTCTGAGCAGTTAAATGATCAGCATGTTCCCTCCCTAAGTTAGATGTCATATATCCCATTATCCAATTAGCCCAGAGGACAGAGATTCACTTCCGTTCCTTTTCCCTGGCTTTTGTTATTTCTCCTCCCTTTTCTCTGTCATCTGAATTAACTCTAAAAATACCAGACAGTTCTGCATATTTTGTCAAAGCAAGAATATTCAATATTAGCAGCGTTGACAAAGTACATGGAACAGTCAATTGCAAATATTGACGTTTGCTTTCCAATTTCCTAAAGCCAATTAATATTTCCAGGACTGAGTTGTACAAACTGATGCTGTGTCTTCTAAACTGCTCCATCTTCTCTCTTGTGGAATCACAATACAGGATCTAAAATAAATAATCAAGGCTCAGTGCAGTGCTTGTTATTCAGTGTGCGCAGGGGAAATTCTCCAAAGAATGTTGAGATAAAACCCTGTGGACAAAAGAATGCATCTATAGTTATACAGGACATCGCAGAGAAGAGGGGAAAACTCATGTATAAGCAATAGATGATGTAAGCAAACATATTTGTGGGTAAAGGATTTCCCTTCTCCTGCCCTTCTACCATCTAGTTATTTTCATGGAGAGAAATAAAACAATAGAACAAAAGGAGAGGGGCCATCTGGGAATGCCATATGTTGAAAAGAAAGCATCTCCCACAAGGATTTACACTGATAATTGTAATATTAAGTACAATTAATAAATAAGCAAATCTATGCATAGACAAATTATGCAAATTGTCCTGAGAAGAAAACAGGCTGCAGTTCAATAAGCCAAATTCCTTATATCTCTATACGTCAACATGTTCAGACGATTCCATTTCTGTAAAAACATCTTTCCTCATACACTGTAGCTTCACCATTTCCTGAAGGACCCCCAGATCTACAACAACACCATGGAAGGAATGTACTTGGATAGGAATGGAGATTTGATGGCTGACTTTGACATTTTGAGCTGGGTGTGGTTTCCTAATAAGTCCACCACCAGAGTGAAATTTGGGAGTCTAGTCAGAGAAGGAGCCACTGGAATCAAATTCAGCATCAACAAGGAAACCATAACGAAGCCACAATGGCTCAATCAGGTGGGGGGGAAGGTGTCCCATCTCTTTACTTTTGTCTATCTTCTCAATCTGTGTCTCCTTCCTTCCCAAACTATATATCAGGCTGACTAAGGAAGAATTTCCTGACATTTAGAGGAATTAATCAGCGGGATGATTTTCCTCAAGAAGTTGTGGTGCTCCATCACTGCAGGATTTTAGGAAAAGATTGAACAACCATTTGTCTGAAATAATATAGGGTTTCCTGTCCAAGCAGGGGGTTGGACTAGAAGACCTCCAAAGTCCCTTCCAAGTCTGTTATTCTGTTAAATTTATCCTTCAGATTTATACTGTTTCCATTTAGAACTAGCAAAAGAAAATTCGTTGTGTGAAGTATGGAAATCTAAGGGACACAGAAATTATGTTTGGGTGGAGGAAAACAGAAACAGGATTTAAGCTGAGGGGGAGATAAATAAAATATCTGTATTTTTTTCATTTGGACATGTAGAAATGCAAGAATTGAATTTATCTAGACATTTGGTACAAGAAATGTGCAAAATCCGTCATCCTGGAGAATTCCAGAATTCCCATTTCTCCTCTAAATCATGCTGATGTGTTTTTCCAAAACACAGTCTTCCAGAGTCAGTCCTCCAAAATGGAAGCATGTCTGACTATCATGAACTGCTTTCAGTGTAAAAACATAACTTTCTAGAAAATTATTGGACCTTCCCTGGAGTAGTCACCACAACATGGCCTGGAGGAGAAACACAACGTTCCATTTCTAGTCCATTTTGCACATACCTGTTTTGCTGATCCCGTTCCAATTCTATAATTCATTTCATTGCTGATCAGTTTTGCCGATGCTTCTGAATGCCAATTCTATTCACTTTCAGCCCTTGCCTTACTCCCAGTGTGTGGAGCGTTGTCAGCCTGGATATTTCAAGGTGGTCCAGGAAGGAAAACCAATCTGCTGCTACAACTGCATCCCCTGTGCAGACGGGAGCTTTTCCACCAAAGAAGGTGGGTGAGTGGGAATCAAAATTTCTGCCTTCCATCCCCCTGCGGATGAATACACACAAATTCAGATGTGGGTTTCCTGATTTCAAATTTTAACTCCCGCCCTATAAATTCATGGTAAAAATACATTTGTCCTCTGCAGATGCAGACCAGTGCACCAGATGTCCAGACGATCAGTATCAGAACAAGCATCGAGATCAATGTATCCCCAAAATTGTCACCTTTTTGTCCCATCAAGAGCATTTAGGAATTATTCTTACTTTCTTTGCCCTATTCCTAATCTTAACCACAGTTTTAGTCTTGGGAATCTTCATTAAATTCCAAGAAACTCCAATTGTCAAGGCCAACAACCGGGACCTCTCCTATATCCTCCTGATCTCCCTTCTGCTTTCCTTCTTGACTTCCTTTCTCTTCATTGGTCAGCCAAGGAGAACCACCTGTCTTCTCCGACAAACAATTTTCAGCATCATCTTCTCAATTGCTGTGTCTTCGGTCTTGGCCAAAACAATTATGGTGGTGCTGGCCTTCCTGGCCATAAAGCCAGGGAACAGAGTGAGAAGGTGGCTGGGCAAGAATCTGGCCAACTCCCTCATCCTTTCTTGTTCCAGTGTCCAGGTTGTCATTTGTTTCACCTGGTTAGGAGTCTTTCCTTCATTCCCTGATTCTGACATGTATTCGCAGCCTAGAGAGATTGTTCTGCAGTGCAATGAAGGCTCTGTCACTATGTTTTATGTTGCCCTTGGTTACATGGTCTTTCAGGCTGCCATTTGCTTCGTGGTTGCTTTCCTGGCCAGAAATCTGCCTGGATCCTTCAATGAAGCCAAGCTGATCACCTTCAGTATGCTGGTCTTTTGCAGTGTCTGGATCTCCTTTGTGCCTACCTATCTGAGCACCAAAGGGAAATTCATGGTTGCTGTGCAAGTCTTCTCCACCTTGGCCTCCAGTGCTGGCCTTCTAGGCTGCATCTTCATCCCTAAGTGTTACATCATTTTGCTAAGGCCAGACCTGAATACAAAGGAGCAACTGATGTTCAAAGCTGAAGTAAAAAAATGACTCTGATGGATGTTCTGGGGATATAATTCTCACCCAATATAATTCCCACCAATTGGGTACTTTCAGGAGAAAACATTATCAGGCTGCTTTTTGAAGTGATCTCCTGGTTAAGCCTAATTTCCATGTTTTTATATTTCTGTATCTGGCAGTATTATTTAGCATTTTAGGCTTCATTATTAGCCTTTAAGTGAGGATGTTATTAGCATTTTAGTTTGCCAGTGTTGGTCTCCTTTCAGACTTTAGAAAGAATGCTTTTCTTCTGTTTTTTTCTATGGGAAAAAATCTAGCCTTTTCAGCAACTGAACTTTAGACAATGTATTCTGAAAGTAATTGAATAGACTTGCAAGTTTTAAGTAAGAAACAAATCAAGCCTGGAAAGGGCATGATGTAACCCATAAATTTACCATTTGTGGAATGTAATCTCTCATCAATATTTTCTATTGTTCAGTTTTCTTGGGTAATAAATGTCATTCATTCTTTCTTTAGTTGCTTTCTGATTTATCACATATACCAAATTTTTGTATCATTTGTTTCTGTGCCCTAACAAAAGACTTGGACCACCCACCGTTCCCAAAAGTGTTTTTCACTGTGATTTATATTGTTGGGTAGGGGTGAAAAGGCTAGTTTTGCAAAAGAAAAAAATGTTTTTAATCTCTCAAATTCGGAGAAATTTTCATCAGCTCCAGGCCAAATTTAGGGTGTCTGAATTTCAGGCAACAATTGGAGAAAGTAAAACTGCAACATAAATGGTGCACACTTTTTTCTTTTAATCCAAGGGACATTTGTTCATTAATAAAATATTTTATAATTTTTTTTTATTAAAAATTTTTGAAATTTTACAATAAAAACCCCTTCCCCAATCCCTCCCAACCCTCCCCAAAACCCTCTCCCATTCTTCCCAGAGCTGAATACAGGCTTAACTAGAACTTAAAAGAAAAAAAAATTAAACTCAAGTAAACCTTAAACCAATTTCATTACACTCAGTAAACAGATTATAACATACTTTAACTCCATTATATATAAAAAACAGAAAGGAAAAAAAATAAAAAAAAATAAATAATAATAATAATTACACTTCTAAATAAATATCTTAAACTTTAAATATAAATTATTCAAAAGCTAGATGGTATTTTCTTATATCATACTTATATTGTATAAAATTTATCCATCTTTTCCACACCAAAAGGTACTTCTCTTGCGATTGATCTTTCAAGAAAGCCGAAATTTTTGCCATTTCCGCTAAATAAGATACTTTAAAAAACCATTCTTGCAAAGTAGGCAAAGATTCCTTCTTCCAATATTGCCCTATTAGCAACCTAGCCGCAGTAATTAAATTTAACATTAATATAGTCTCTTTACTATCACAATCAGAAACAATACCTAACAAAAACAATTGTGGAGTAAATTTTATCCTTCTTCTAAAAATTCTTTGAATATTCCACCATATCTTAATCCAAAAAGCTTTTATATTTTTACATGACCACCAAATGTGGTAATAAGTAGCATCCAAACACCCACATCTCCAACATTTAGGCTGCAAGTCAGGATACATACGAGACATTTTTTGTGGATCAAGGTGCCATCTATAAAACATTTTATAAAAATTTTCCCTTAAATTTTGGGCTTGTGTAAATTTAACATTCCTCACCCAAATAATCTCCCAAGTATCTAATAGAATCGGTTCATCAAAATTTTGTGCCCACTTAACCATACAGTCTTTAACTAACTCTGCTTCTGAATCCAATTTATAAATTCTTTTAATATGAGTTCGACTTTGATCTCTGATTTGTTTTAACAAATTCTCATCCTCTCTAAACAAGCCCACCTTGCAATCTATCTTCCACCTTTCCGATAGTTGTCTATACTAAAACCAAGAATAGATAATATTTTCTTGTACTAATTCATCCATAGATTTTAATTGCCAATTTTTACCATCCCACTTAAGTAATTGTCAGAATCCAATTATATTTCATCTTTAATTATCAAATATAGAAACTCCCAATTCTGCCTTCTCTGGATTCTGGATTCATCCGTCTGGATGGAGACTTCAGATAACTACATGAAAGGCAAATACCCTTCTTTGTTATGGTGATGTTTACTTGGACGACATTCTTATCTTTACTGAAACAAAAGAAGAACACGTCAAACTTGTCAGAGTGGTTTTAAAGAAGCTGCGAGCCGCTCACCTATATGCCAAACTCTCAAAATGCGAATTCCACCAGGAAAGGATAGACTACCTAGGCTATCGCATATCCCCACAGGGCATTGAAATGGACCCAGAGAAGGTCAAAGCAGTATTAGATTGGGCGCCACCCCACACAAGAAAGCAACTACAAAGTTTCCTGGGCTTTGCAAACTTTTACCGCCAATTCATCCCCTCATTTGCCCAGATAGCCTTCCCCTTCACTAACTTACTAAAAATGAAGGGAGCATCCTCAGTAAAACCTAGCCAGCCACTAACATGGACAATGGAGTGCCAAGCAGTGTTTGAGAGACTAAAGAGACTTTTTTCTGCCGAACCAGTACTAAGACACCCAGATATGGACAAGCCCGTCATAATACAGGCAGATGCAAGTGATGTGGCAGTGGGGGCTGTGCTATTACAAGAAAATAATGATGCAGTATTGCAACCCTGTGCATATACATCCAAGAAACTCACGGAAACAGAACAGCGCTGGCCCGTATGGGAGAAGGAGGCTTATGGGATACGTTGGGCATTACTCACGTGGCGACAGTTCCTGGAAGGCAACAAAATCCCCTTCCAGGTGTGGACCGATCACAAAAATTTAGAAGCCCTGAAAACGTCCAGGAAACTCAATCCCAAACAAGCCCGCTGGTCTCAGCATTTTCACCAGTTCCAGTTTAAGCTCAAACATTTACCAGGGAGAAAGAACTTCCTGGCAGATGCTCTATCTCGCATGCCTCAATATAACAGCGCACGAACCACAGACTCTAGACCAATAATGGCAGAGTCACAACTGGCAGCACCAGTAACCACAAGAACCCAAGCCAAATTAAAACCACAACTGGACAGCCAAACTGGAATTGAATTCAGAAAAAGTTTGGAAACAGATGAATGGTTCCAGAAAAACAAAAATGTGTGCACAATGAGAGACGGGTTGCCTTGGGTAGGGGAAAAGTTATATATACCAACAACTCAAAGAGTAACTATCATGCACCTTTGCCATGACACAAAATCAGCAGGGCATTTTGGATTTGTAAAAACTTTACATTTAATTAAACGGCAATTTTGGTGGCCATCCACGAAAAAGGACATTGAAAGTTATATAGCCAGTTGTCCAAAATGTGCCACGGCAAAGAGATTGCAAGGGAAAGTGCCAGGACTATTGCAAACAGTGGCAAGTCCCTCAGCCCCCTGGAGAGAAATAGCCATGGATTTTATAGTGGAATTGCCAGAAAGCAATGGGAATACTGTGGTCTGGACGGTCACGGAATTGTTTTCCAAACAGGTGCACTTTATCCCTTGCCAAAAGATTCCCACTGCAAAAGCCTTAGCAAAACTTTTCATCCAACACATTTACAGATTGCATGGGGCACCCCAACGCATCATCTCGGACAGGGGGGTGCAATTTACGTCTGCATTTTGGAAGGAATTTTTATCCCTCTTAGGAACCACTCAGGGACTGACATCTAGCCACCACCCACAAGGAAATGGGGGGGCTGAAAAAATGAACTCCGTACTTAAGCAATATTAAGATGTTTTCTTAGTTTCCAGCAGACCGAGTGGGCGGACTTACTCCCTTTTGCAGAAGTGGTCTACAATAATGCAGTCCACTCCAGCACAGGTTACACTCCTTTTCAAATAGCCACCGGTCAAAGTTTCAACCCCATGCCAGAATTAACCCCAAACGACCCAACGATCCCTTCGCTGAAAGAATGGATGGAGAAACTACAAAACACCTGGCCAATAGTCAGAAAAGCACTAGATGAAGCTAGGCAGGCATACAAAACACAAGCCGATAAAAAAGGGTTGAGCCTACACCATTCATTATAGGAGAAATGGTGTACTTATCTACAAAATACCTAAAGTCCCTACAGCCCTGTAAAAAACTTGGACCAAAATACATAGGACCTTTTCCAATTAAAAGAATCATAAATCCAGTAACAGTAGAATTAGAATTACCCAAAAATCTCAGGCAAATACAACCAATTTTTCATTGCAGCTTGCTGAAAAGAGAGCATCAGTCACCTCTACGGCCAAAAATCCCCCCCCCACCACCTCCAATCATGGTGGAGGGTGAACAACACTTCGAAATAAAGGAAGTCCTTGACTCTAGGAGATATCATGGAGCAACTCAGTACCTAGTTGCCTGGAAACACCTCACTCCCTCACAAAATGAGTGGGTCCATAAACGTCATGTCAGAGCCCCGAAGCTATTGAAGAAGTTTCACACAGAGTATCCTAACACGCCTGACTAAATTTTATACTTGTGTTTTCTTTCAGGTGGATCTCTCTTATTTTTAAGAGGGGCCGGATGTCAGAATCCAATTATATTTCATCTTTAATTATCAAATATAGAAACTCCCAATTCTGCCTTCTCTGGATTCTGCCATAAAAGGGAGAGAAGGGGGAGAACAAAGGGGCTTTATGGCCCTCACTTCCTTCAGTATACTGCTAAGGAGCTGAATGCTGAATGTGTGTTTATTGTAACCTCAAAGCGTTAGCACCAAAGAACATCACCATAACAAAGAAGGGTATTTGCCTTTCATGTAGTTATCTGAAGTCTCCATCCAGACGGAAGAAAGAAAAAAAGGGGTGGAATTGTGATACCTGAAACTATCACTGGAAGGGGGGTTGATTGGGTGGGACTACTGGGGAACCCCTTAAAACCTTGAATGGGAGGGCTTGGACCCCAAGTCCTGTCTAGCATGCCTGCAACCACTTCTCTTAATAAAGGATTCCTGTTGGAAGAATTATTCCAAGAGTTCTGTCTTCTTAAGATGCAAAGTGGGGTGGGTCCTTACAGTAATTGTGTATAAGAAATAGTATCCATCTTAATTCTTCTCCTTATTCCTTCTATTGCATGCCATGGAATAGCCTATTATGGAATTATTGAATCACTTCTCTAATATTTCTTCCAAACCCGAAGTAAAGAAATTCTTAAGATATGAGATTTAAAAACCCTATCGACCTTTTTACTATAAATTAAATAGGCATGCCATCCAAACAATAAATCCCATCCTTCCAGAAGGAGTATATCTGCATTTGTTAAATTAACTCAATCACTAATTAATGTCAAAAGCACAGCATCGTAGTACAATTTCAGATTCGGTACCTTGAGTCCACCTCTCTCTCGTATATCTTGTATATAATAGGCGTTTCCTGCAAACAAATAATGTCATTATTATGCTGTTTCAAATAGTGAAATATTTTCTTTCTCTTTTGAGGGGAATTAAGGCCATTAGCATTCCATGTCAGGAGCTTTACCATCTCCCTCATCCAAAAGCCTAGAGAAGACTGCTTGAAGATCTGCCATTGAAGATTGCACCGAAGATCTCTTAGGTCTTGCTCCTCCCACAGGCTCAGAAACAAATTCTTGTAAAACTTCTTTGACATCTTTCTTCTGTTGTTCCTTTTCCTTACATCTATGCGCTGCCCGAGTCATTTTTACTCTTTCATCTCAGCTTGTTGAAACCACTCAGCCTGTGATTTTCCAGCTTTCATCAACACAACTTCTTCAGACTGCTGCTCAACCTCCTTCCCATCCAAGACTTTAAACATTATAGGTGGTGATGAGCATGCTCCCAGGACCGAAGTATAGAACTCCTTTGCTTTAAACACAGTATTAAGTCTATAACGTGTCCTCACATGGCTCACCACTATTCCAATCGGAATATCCCATCTGAATGGCATTTGCCTTTTTTTAAGTTCATCTGCCAGAAAAGTAAACTCTTTTCTTCTTCTCAAAATTTTAGAAGGGATCTCCTTTAAAATTATAACATCTTGTGCAGCAATCTGGAACCTCTTGTTATAAAAAGCTTCTATGATTTCATTGCACAGGGATCTTTTCCCAAAGTAAATTACCACATCTCTTGGCAGGTTTCTTTGCTTTGCAACCCAGGAGTTAACTCTAATTTTTCAACCACAGAAGCAAGTCCTTTTAAAGCCAAAACTATATCTTGCCTCAAAATGCTATTATTCTCCACTAAAAGCTCTTTCATTTCACCTCTAATTTCAGATATAGCATTTCCCATTATATATTGCATATCTTTTACCGTTATTGGTTGTAGAGGAGGAGAAGATGGTGGTATGAGTTTAGGTTGTTCTGCTGGTAATATCGCAGGAGAAGAAGCCACCTTAGGTACTGTAGAAGTTGCTTGACGCTTTGAAGCCATTTTCAAAAATTTATTTCTTCTTTCCTCCTTCTTAAGAAAAAAAATACAAAAGATACAAAAAAAAATCCCTTAAAAAAGTAAAAAAAAAAGGTTAAACAGAGAGGGAAAATAATCCTCTTAAGACCCAAATCCACCTTCAAAAAATCATTATAAGTAATCAAATCCGTTCCGTTCCATTCCAATCACTTAGAAAAAAAAAGAAACAAAAAGCCTGCCAATCGCCATTTTACTTTCCCTTTCAGCAAAAGAAAAAAAAGGAATAAAAATAAATCTTTAAACTAAAAGTCCAAATAAAATCAAAAAAATAAAATCCTCTATTCAGCTCTGTCCGCTTTTAAAATAACTCACCAGATCACTATAATCGCGGAGGTGGGAGCGGCGTCTTGCTTTGTCCCTAGAGACAAAGACAGCTGAGAAGCGGAGACAATCTGAACTCCGTGAGAGCACTCTTTTCACATTCCCAAAAAAATTCTTTGGGGGATTTCAGAGGCTCTACCACTATTCAGATGATACTCCCCTCCCTCCCTTTGCCCGGGAATGAGGTTTTGAACCGCAGAACAGTTAATGCCTGCTATTCTTAGCGGTTCTAACACTTTCTCAGGAGTACGGCTACAAAGTAGCCGCCATCGCCAGCACAAATCCACCGGAAGTCATATTTTATAATTATTAAGATCTACCAAACTGTTAGAAGAAAGTATGTTCTCTTTTTTCTGTAATCTATCCTGTCTAACAATCAAAAGTACTTTTTATCAGATCAGAAGTACATTTATTTATTTGAGGGGTCCTTGGTGTTCTTTGAGCTTGCTTGTTTTCTTGCAGACATTTCATTACCAAACTAGGTAACATCATCAGTGCTAGTAACTATCATCAGTGACTATCACTGATGACATTACCTTGTTTGGGTAATGAAACATCTGCAAAAAAACCAAGCAAACTCAGAGTGCTCAGGACTCGTCATTTCAATCCTGAGCTAGAAATATTTATTAGCATTTTTTTTTCATTTTTATGCAAGAAAGACATAAGAGGGTTCCAGTCATGAATAAATGTAGATAATTTCCTTTCTGTAATCAAAGAAGTTAATTTATCCGTTTCAGCTATTCTAACAAATTCACCAGCCATTTCTCCATAGTGGGTTGTGTGTCTGAGGATCCCATCAGGGGAGGGCTGAAACTGTCTAATAGACCCCACAGATCATTGGTAAGAAGGGGTCAGGAGTGGGTGGGAGATGGTGGTGTGGTGTTCCTGCTTTCAAGGAGAAAAGTCAGAGGAGAGACATGTAAACAAAGCAATAGATTGATGAAGAAACACTGATTGGCAGATATGAAATGACATTTGATTGAAAGGGGGAAAGGAAGGATAAGCAGTGAAGATGCCTACTCATTTTCTTCAAAATAAAATTAGAAAAGAGAATCTATTGCACAAGAAAGGAAATTTTTGGAAACTTCCCAAATTTCTAGATTCATGTAACCCCAAGTTGGCTTCTTGTTAGCACTTTAACACTCTGCTCAAGTCAACAAGCCATAAATGCTAATGGCAGAGAAGAGGTCTCTTCTACGGTCATGCCAACACCCTTAAATACTAGAAATATCATTACAGATACGTTTTGTATGTTGTATTGTGTATGACTCCAGCTAGACTCCAGCAGTATGTGGATCAAGAACTTACAGAAGTACAGGCAGGATTTCGAAGAGGCAGAGGAACTAGAGATCAAATTACCAACATACGCTGGATCATGGAGAAAGCTAGGCAGTTCCAGAAAAACATCTACTTCTGCTTCCCCGCCTATCCAAAACCTTTGATTGTGTGGATCACAACAAATTGTGGCAAGTTCTTAAAGAGATGGGAGTACCTGACCATTGTATTTGTTTCTTGAGAAACCTATATGTGGGCCAAGAAGCAACAAGGAGAACCAGACACGGAACCACTGATTGGATCAAAATTGGGAAAGGAGTCCAGAAAGGCTGTATTCTGTCACCTTGCCTATTTAACTTATATGCAGAGGACATCATGAGAAAGGCAGGGAATACTGAATACAGTTTTGGTCACCACACCACAAAAAAGATGTTGAGACCTTGGAAAAAGTTCAGAGAAGAGCAATTAAGATGATCCAAGGCCTGGAGACTAAGACATATGAAGAACAGCTGTAGGACTTGGGTTTGGCTAGTCTAAAGAAAAGAAGGACTAAGGGGGACATGATAGCAGTATTCCAGTATTTGAGATGCTGCCACAAAGAAGAGAGGGTCAAATTATACTCCAAAGCATCAGAGGGCAGGACAAGAAACAATGGTTGGAAACTAATCAAACAGAGAAGCAACCTGGAATTAAGGAGAAAGTTCCTAATAGTGAGGACAATTAACCAGTGGAGTGGCTTGCCTTCAGAAATCATGGGCACTCCATCACTGGAGGTTTTTAAGAAGAGACTGGACAGTTCCTTGTATGAGATGGTATAGGTTCTCCTGCTTGAGCGGGGGGCTGGACTAGAAGACCTCCAAGGTCCCTTCCAGCTCTATTCTAGTCTAACATCCTGATTGTTGTCTTTAATTATGAGAGTTTCTTGAAATTTACGGAAGGTGCCCAAGACTAAGCCTGATCCCAAAAAAAAGAAACAAGGGAAGGGGAGCTGGGATGATTCCCAAGTAGTTAAAGCACCATGCTAGGAAGTGGGAAACCATGAGTTCAAGCCCCCGTTTAGGCATGAAAACTGGCTGGGTGACTTTGGTCATCTTCCTCAACTCAACCCACCTCTCAACCAAAGGATCAAATGTGACCTGTGGACCATAAAATGCCCAGGTCTACATTAGTGGATCAAGGAAAGGCCATGCTGAGCCTATCAAAACACCCTTTCATGGACAATGTCAAGGTATATTATATTTCCAAAAGTCTGTCCCCTTTTTTCTGGAGTCACCCACACACCCTGCATCCACAGTGAAGATGTTTCCTTCCGCAAAAGGAAGATAGCCCTAGCAGCATATGGGGTTCCCCTCCTGCGCCGCCTTCCCAAATCCTGGACAACAACTTTCCACACACTGGGAAGGAGGCAGGCTCTGAGTAGATGGAGGAAAATTCATTGTCAGAAAATTCTATTTATTTATTTTATATCCAGTCTTTATTATTTTTATAAACATTTCTCTATGCCTGTGAAATGGATAGGAATGAGGTCAAGAAGGAAAGCAGGAGAGATATGAGGAGGATATGTGTGTAAGCCACTCAGTGTCACCTCGCATCATGAGATGAGCAGCATATAAATTTGATAAATAAATACATCAATAAATAAAGTAGGAGAGATCCTGACTATTGGCTTTCAGTAAGTGAAAGGATGTTTCTTTCCTCACTTGTTTCTGCCTCTGCAGATATACTGTGTGGGGTAGAGGCAATGGGGCAGACTGACAAAATGTTTCTCATGATATCACCATGCAAGCTGTGGGTCTTATTTCAAGATTCACATGCAAAAGGTCAAGGTTGTACGGTGACACCATAATGCCCAGACCAGCCAGGAGCCAATGTACAATTTTGTGGTGGCCATCTGTGCTAAAACGGATTCAGTCTTAGCTCCATAAGACCCCCCTCCACATGGCCTGAGAGGAATGGTGAGGTTCCTCCATGGACCATGCCTTGGCACTTGCCCTGGTCCCACCCCCTTCTGCCAGAGACCCTCAGATCTGTCCCACTCCTGCCCAGGCCCCCACAGGCACCCTTGATGTGAACGGGGTAGAGCTGGCCACACCCACCCAGTAGGCCACATCCACTACATCCACGCCACCCAGTAGGCCACACCCACCCTGGGCACACCCACCTGCCCCCTGAGGGCAACTGCAATGCTGATGCAGCCCTCAATTAAATTGAGTTTTACACCCCTGTTATATAACAAGGGAGAAGTTTTTAGTGACTTTTTATTTTCCTTGACTCTTCCAGATAAAAAGGAGCATGTCACATGGTTGGATGGATGGATGGATGGATGGATGGATGAATGGATGGATGGGTGGGTGGATGGGTGGATGGATGGACATCTATTTGAATCATATGCATTCAATTACAAGCATGGGAATAAAAGTAAAGCATCTACCCTAAAATTTAAAGATCTGAATAATAAGGAACGCACAGTAAGTCTAAGGCAACATCAGCCTCAAAAGTCCACAATAAGAAAAAGGTAATCGTAACTTCATCTAAGCAAAAACACAGCATCATAAAATAAGCATCACTTATAATAACATGAAAGAAAACCAACTGGAAATCAACCAAGCAAAATGACAGGTGTCCCAAATGCCCACAGAACAATTTGGTCTTGGATGCTTTCTAAGAATCCATTATATTGAGTTATATCAGGACTTCTTCAATTGAATTCCCAGCTCAACCTGCAGGGAGGACTTTGCAAAACTTCTACATCTCCAGATAATTATTAGTAGAATGATAGTGATTTCTTTCTTGCTTTCATGCTAAATGTCAAGAGATTCTTCTCTCCTCCAGAGATTCTCTGGAGCGGATCAACAGACTCAGGAGCAATACATAGTAATGTTTGGCATCATGGAAGTTAGTGCATAAATTGTCTTGTCACCTTGGGAAGCTGGCCTGAGCTTCATGGCCACCAGGAGGTCTGCTGTTGTGTTGACCCATGTTTCCATCACTTGGGAAGTCTTCTCTGGACTTTATACTATATTAGAAAAGTCAGTCTTGCTGCTATCTGCTTTCAACTTCTCCAAACTCTTCTGCTCTTCTGATTCTGAGATCAGATGCAAGGCAGGGAACTCCTTCAGTTAAACCAGAAATGGACCCTCTACTTCTGCTTCTGATGGAGCTTTTGTTGCCCCAGACAGCCTGTGGGATGCTCAGCACCAGGTGCTTCTTGACTTTGGGGAGGGATGCAAGAGACCCACTCAATCATTACAGGCCAGGAGACCATCTCATCAGTGGACTCTTCTCTGCAACAAATACTGTACAACTTGAGCTGCAAAATTTCTGTTTGAGTCCTTCTAAAAAGTTTCATCAGTAAGTTACATAATGTTGAATGATGTTATATTATGTTGCCTTTGAGAAAGAAAGTGGGTGAAGGGAAGCAGTGAGGTTTTAATTAATTAGATCTACAGTTACGTCTGTATCACTGTTTTTTTGTAAAAAATAGGTGCCGGAACTCACACATGTCACACAACCCGCCTTGCCTACCCTACAAAGTTCCATCCCAAAAAGGTACCGGAACTCCGTTCTGGGCATTCTATGAGAAAAAAAGCCTTGGTCTGTACAGAAACAGCATGAACTGTAAAACATTCCGCAGATAAAACAAAAGTACACTTTAAAGCTCAGCAGCCTTGTCCAACTGATCTCTAAATAATAATAATAATAATAATAATAATAATAATAATAATAATAATAATAATAACAACAACAACAACAACAGCAACAACAATGGTGCATTGGAAGATCTGCAAAAAATACCATTTGCCTGTAAGCAAAAACTGGTGGGATCATAAAATAGAGAAAGTCATACAAAATGATAAAATTAAACTGCTCTGGGACTTCAGAATTCAAACAGACAAGCACCTGCAACATAACACCCCAGACTTAACAATTGTCGATAAGAAAGACAAAAAAGTCTGGATAGTGGACGTGGCAGTGCCTGGAGATAGCAGAATAGAAGAGAAAGAACTGGAGAAGATAACAAAATACAAAGACCTACAAATAGAAATAGAAAGACTGTGGCAAAAGCAAGCAAGGGTAGTACCAATAGTCATAGGCTCCTTGGGTGCAATCCCAAAACAACTGGAGCACCACTTGAACACCATTGGCATTGACAAATTCGCTATTAGTCAATTGCAAAAGGCAGCCTTATTAGGAACTGCTTCCATCCTGCGACGATATCTGTAATACCATCAAACATCCACATCTGCCTATCCCAGGTCCTGGGTAAGGACTCGATAGGTAGACAAATGCCAAATCCAGTCTGAACATGTGGCTGACTGTGCGATGATCAATCAAATAATAATAATAATAATAATAATAATAATAATAATAATAATAATAATAATAATAATAATAATAGAGTTGGAAGGGACCTTGGAGATCTTCTAGTCCAACCCCCTGCTCAGGCAGGAAACCCTATAACCATTTTAGACAAATGGCTGTCCAGTCTCTTCTTAAAAACTTCCAGTGTTGGAGCACCTACAACTTCTGCAGGCAAGTTGTTCTACTGATTAATTGTTCTAACTGTCAGGAAATTTCTCCTTAATTCTAGGCTGCTTCTCTCTTTGGTTCTCTCTCCATCCATTTCTTCTTGTCCTGCCTTCAGGTACTTTGGAAAATAGCTTGACTCCCTCTTCTTTGTGGCATCTGCTGGGATATTGGAGCTCTGCTATCATGTCCCCCCCTCCCATCCTTCTCTTCATTAAACTAGACATACCCAATTCCACCAACCGTTCCTTATATGGAACACATTCAGCAGATAAAACAAAAGTATGCTTTGATGCTCAGCACCCTTGTCCAACTGATCTTTACATGGACAACTTACTTTCATCTCTCAAGGTGATTAGCTTGGGAAGTCATGGTTATGATCTCAGCATGTCCACCAAAGAAAAGGACAGGAGTCCCTAATTGGTTAGTTCTGATCAATCCCTGTTCAGAAAAAAGTCTATCCCTCTATTAATGCAGCTCAGCACTGTGTTGCCTTTTTTGGCAGCTGCAGCACACTGCTGGCTCATATTTAAGTGATTGTCTACTAGGACTCCGAGATCCCTCTCACAATTACTACTATTTTTTTTAATGAAAGTTTTTTATTTTTTCCATATAAACATTACAAAAAAAGTATACAATACAATTTTAAGATAAAATAAACATTATTACGACCTGCGCACTCCCCCCAGGCCACGTCCACCCTCTCTTAAAACATTCCCTACTTCCCTCCTCTTTCTCACCTCCCATCCTACTCTCTTCCCCTCCCCCTCTCCTCTCACTACCCTACTTCCTCTCTACACTTGCCCACCTCTCATCCCTATCAAACCCATGAACGCAGCATAAGGGGAGTTCCCAGGCCCCACCCTTATAAGCAACCATTATCTATATTACACTTACCCCCCCCCCACATTTCCTCCCTCCCACCCCCTACCCCCCTCCCTTCACTTTCCAGAGCAGAATACAGGGTTAATAATTAAAAGAATTTATAATAATAAGAAAAAAGAAAAGAAAAAGAAAAAAGAAAAAAGAAAAAAAGAAAAAATAATAATAAAAAAAGAAAAAAAATATCATACTTAACCTTTAACTCCAATAGCCTATAAGACAATTCTCTGTAATATTTACTATAATATTCATTCATAAAATAAGTGAAACTTTTTAGTTCCATACTTTTTCTGAATATATTCTATCCATCTTCTCCATACAGTAATATATCTTTCTTGTGTATGATCCTTTAAATAGGCTAGATACTTTAAATACCCATTCTTCTAAAGTAGGCAAAGAATCTTTCTTCCAATATAAACCTATTAATAACCTTGCGGCAGTTAATAAATTCAACATCAAAATAGTTTCTTTATCATTTAAGTCCACAAAGATACCCAATAAAAATAGTTGAGGAGTAAACTTTATCTTCCATCTAAAAATCTTTTGAATGTGCCACCAAATCATAATCCAAAATGCCTTTACCTTTTTACAATTCCACCAAATATGAAAATATGTGGCATCTTTATTGCCACATCTCCAACATTTGGGCTGTATGTTAGGATACATACAAGATATTTTTTTAGGATCTAAGTGCCATCTGTAAAACATTTTATAAAAATTTTCTCTCAAATTTTGAGCTTGTGTAAATTTAACATTTCTAGTCCAAATTGTCTCCCATAAATCCAATGAAATCAGTTCCTGTATATTTTGAGCCCATTTAATCATGCAGTCTTTAACCAATTCTGTTTCCGAGTCTAACTCTAATAAAACATTGTAAATTCTTTTTATATGGGCCTGACTCAGATTTTTAATCTGAATAACCAATTGTTTATCTTCTAATGTTATTCCCTCTTTCTTATCTACAGTCCATCTATCCACTATTTGTAAGTATTGAAACCATGACTGTAGAGTATTTTCTTGCCTTAATACATCTAGGGATTTCAAATGCCAATTCGAAGCAGACCAAATTAACAATTCTTTATACGAGATTTTATCGAAATTTGTCCCCTTAGAAATTCCCTCAATTGCATGTCTGGGAATCCCCCAGATAGGTATTTTATAATTCAATCTAAAATAATACTTTTTCCAAACACGAAGTAAGGCATTCCTCAAAATATGTAATTTAAAAATCCGATCAACTTCCTTATTGAAAATCAGGTATGCATGCCAACCATATATTAAGTCCCAACTTTCCAAAAACAGAATATCCTTATTTGTTAAGTTGAGCCAATCGCTTAACCAAGTTAAAGCGGCTGCATCATAATATAATTTCAAGTTGGGTGCCTTAAGTCCTCCTCTTTCTTGAGCATCCTGTAAAATCTTAAACTTAACCCTTGGTTTCTTTCCGGCCCATATAAAATTGTTGATACCCCTTTGCCATTCATCCAAATTTGCCTCTTTTTTTAAAATAGGTATCATCTGAAACAAAAAAAGAAACTTTGGTAGAACATTCATTTTTACAGCTGAAATTCTCCCCAACAATGACAATTGCAGTTTTTTCCAGTCTTTTAAGTCCTTTTGTACTTTTCCCCATAATGGTTCATAATTATCCTTATACAATTTTCCATTTGAAGCGGTTAAATATACTCCCAAATATTTAACCTTTTTTACCATCTGAAAACCTGTGGCTTTGACCAAACTTTCCCTATCCTTAACTAACATATTCTTAGATAATATCTTAGTCTTATAATTATTGACTTTAAAACCAGAGACATTCCCATACTGTGTTATAAGTTCTAATAAACAATCAATCGCTTGATTCGGTTGTTCCAAAATTAAGACCAAATCATCCGCAAAAGCCCGCAATTTATACTCATTCTTCCTTATCTTTACGCCCTTAACTACCTTTGATTCTCGAATCTGAATCAATAAAATTTCCAACGTTAAAACAAATAACAATGGGGATAATGGGCATCCTTGTCTTGTCCCTTTTTCAATATTAAAATTCTCAGTCAATCCCCCATTTACAACGATTTGTGCGGATTGTTGCTGATATATAGCTTTAAGTGCATGTAAAAAATTATCCCCAAAATTCATTTTCTCTACCAATGAAAATAGAAATTTCCAATCTAATTGATCAAAGACTTTTTCAGCATCCAAAAAAATAAAAGCCACAGGAATCTGATTATTCTTATCCAAGTATTCAATTAAATTTATAATTTGTCTAACATTATATTTCATATATCGCCCTGTTATAAATCCTGCTTGGTCATTATGAATCAAGTCCTTCATAACCTGCATTAATCTGTTTGCCAAAATTTTTGTAAAAATCTTATAATCAACATTTAATAATGAAATTGGCCTATAATTCTTAGGCTCTGTAAGATCCTGATCTTCCTTTGGAATCAGTGATATAAAAGCTCTTTTCCAAGAAGGAGGCACTTGTGTACCCAACATAATACTATTAAAAAGTTCCTTTAGTAGGCTCCATCATTTCTTCAGATAAAGTCTTATAATACCTCGAAGTCAATCCATCTGTTCCCGGAGATTTTCCAACCTTTAACTGCTTAATAGCTAAACCAATTTCCTCCCAGTAATTAATCTATTCATCCCATTTTGTTGTTCCTCTGAGAGTTTAGGAAAATGGACAGATTGTAAGTATTTGTCTATATCCACACCCTTTATGTTATCACTTGAATATAATTTTGTATAAAATCTAAAAAACTCTTTTGGATCAAATTTTGCTGAAAAACCTCAGTACCTTTACATTTTACTTTCTCTATAATTCTAGCTTTCTGTTTCTTTTGTAACTGATAAGCCAACCATCTCCCAGGCTTATTCGCGTTACAGAAAGTATTATGTCTCATATACGACAGATTAGTAGCCACCTGATCTGCCATCAACATATTAAATTGTTCCTTAAGCATCTTTGTAGATACCTTTAAATTATTGTCAGTTGGATTAAGAACAAACTCTTGTTCTTTTAATTTAATCTCTTCTTCTATTTCTCTACGTCTTTTTAACCCTTTTTCCCTAAAAACCTTATTCAATTGAATCAAAATTCCCCTCATATATGCCTTACTGGCATCCCAAACCATGGACAATTACTACTATTGAGCAAGGTGCCACCTATACTGTACTTGTGCATTTGGTTTTTCTTGCCTAAATGTAGAACCTTACTTTTTTCTCCATTGAATTTCATTTTGTTAGATAGCACCCAGTGTTCAAGTCTGTCCAGGTCCTCCTGTATCTTAAGCCTGTTTTATGGAGGGTTGGCTATTCCTGCCAGCTTGGTGTCATCTGCAAATTTGATTAGTTCCCCATCTATCCCGTCGTCCAAATCGTTGATGATTCTCTATATTCTATTTCCCTATCTCATTCATACATACAGCAGATTCATACACACATACATGCACATTATAAAAATAGAACCTGTATATTATAGTCCTTTGAGTGAATCTCAATTCCTGTTCCTACATGGTAAGGTCCATGCTTGTTTCTGAGCGGCATTTTCAGATATAGTTTGCCATAATCTTTTCCTAGGATGTTTTTGGACTCCTCAGCCTGAGGTGTGAGAGAGAATCCAAGGGACAACAATACCCAGATTGTCTGGAATGTGTCTGTTTCAAACAATGTAAGTAGAGAAGAGGAACTTTGGGGACAAAAACCTGTGCAGTCACAATAGCACATATAAAATGCATTAACAGAATAAGGAGTTGGACGAGACCTTGGAGGTCTTCTAGACCAACCCTCTGCACAAGCAGGAAACCCTATAACATTCTGGACAAACAGCTGTCCAATCTCTTCTGAAAAGCCTCCAGTGATGGAGCATCCACAACATCTGAAGGCAAGCCGTTCCACTAGTTAATTATTCTCACTGTCAGGAAATTTCTCCTTAGTTCTAGGTTGTTATTTTCACTGAATGTAACATTATGGCAAAATTCATGTATCTTTTCAGGAAAGTAGGTGTGATGTACTGGAAAATTCTGTCCTTCCTTTTTGCCATTCAGGAAGTCAACAAAGATCCTCTCCTCTTACCCAACCGCACCCTGGGTTACAACCTCCATGACAACTTTCGAGACAGAAGAATGACTTTGGATGGTCTGTTGGATTTGCTTTCGACTGGAGAGGCCAATGTTCCCAATTACAGCTGTGGAAGGAAGAGGAACATGCTGGTTCTCCTGGAAGAGACCAACTCTGACATATCCATCCTTATGGCTGCCATATTGAGCATCTACAAAATCCCACAGGTATAGAGCAAGTGCATGGCTGCAAGTTTATTCCACAGCAGTTCAAGGAGATTTCCTCCATGGAAATGTTAAGCATGGATTAAGGTGTGCAATTCATCTTTACATCCTCTTTCAGTCTCCCAAAGAGACAAGAATAAATACAGCCATAATTAACAATAATCACTGAGTGCAAAGATTAGTTCAAAATGTATGCTTGTTCAGATCTCGCCCTATGCAGGCACTCTAGAAGCATCAACTTTTCATAAAATGAGCTCTGGATTTCTTCTTAACCTTCCATTGATGACAGCTACATTCTCTGCATTTCTGATCCCCTATTAAATCCACCAAGGTAGGCTGGAATCTTCCAGCCACTACCTAAGCTCTGACATTATATTTTCAGGATCTCATACGTTGGCTTTGTAAAAACCCCAAATAAAACATAAATCTTCTTTTTGTTTCCAGATCAGCTACACTTTTATTTCACCAATGCTGAGTGATAAAACTCAGTTACCCTTTTTCTACCGGACTGTCCCCAAAGAAGGTGTTCAGAACCTGGGGATTGTTAAACTGCTGCTGTATTTTGGGTGGATATTCATTGGTGTCTTTGCTGCAGACACTGATAATGGAGAACATTTCATTAGGACCTTCATTCCTGTGCTGGCTCAGAATGGCATCTGTGTTGTTTTTTCACAAATCATATTATTAAAAGCTGAGAATCACAAGTATCTGGTTTCCATTTTCAACATGTGGATCCAAATCAATGTATTTGTTTACTATTCAGAATTTTCATTCGTAGAGGGAGCTTTTTTTCTAGAAAACATATTCAATTCCTTGAGAAAGCCTACTGTGGGGAAACTTTGGATCACAACAGCATTGTGGGATCTCACCATCGAATTATTGTATAATACTTTTTCTTTCAGATATACCCATAGTATTTTTTCTTTCCTTATCCAGACCAGCCAAAGGACCAAATTTAATGATTTCATAGATTTCTATTTTTATATCGAAGCATTTATGGTTAAAAAATTTCACTGTTCATACAGAAAGCCTGCCTTGTCTGTGAAAGGCTGGACAAGGTGTACAGAGAAAGAGAACTTGGAGACTCTGCCTCAAGAGAAGATTGAAAAGATATTCTCTCTAGATAGCTCCTTAACTTACAATGCCATCCAGATTGTGGCACATGCCTTAAATGTGGCCTATTCATCTCAATTCCAGAGGATAAGGATGGAGAGAAAAAGCAAGCTGGAAGTCGAAAAGATCCAGCCATGGCAGGTATTCCCCTATAGGTTCCATGTGTATTGCTAAGGGTGACAGATAGATGATGAATGTCACAAATCTCTCTAGGAGAAATGTGGAATATGTTGAGAAAAAAATTATGAAACATTTTCTTTCATAAGATCCCTTATCTTCCTCTTAATTTTTTCCTTTGGCCTCCAGAATTGCTGAATGGCAAATTATACATTGGCTGTGTTGTCGCACACCACTACAATTCTTTTATCTCAGGTGCGTTAAGCTTTTCTTTCTTCAGATTCTAGAATTTGGTGCTTATGGAAAGGGATTTTGGATTCTCTCCCAATATATTACAATGTAAGACAACATTGTACTTAATGGGGGTGAAGATTCGTTCTCCAAGCTTGTGGGTTGGTTTCTGAACATTTCATTACCAGGCTAGATAACATCTTCAGTGGAGTTTAGGGGATGTCAGCGTTGGTGTTCATCTGTCTATAAGGGTTTCAGGTGTGGGTGTGTCATGTGATTGTCTTGTGATGGGTCAGGTGTGAGTGAGAAGTGGGGGGCCTTGCGTGGGTTGGTTGAGGGTCTGTGCTGTCGGTGCCATCCCTGATTGGCTGTGTGGTTGATTTGGATTCTGAGGAGTTTGCAGGCTTGTTGTAGGTCAACTTGTCTATTGATGATATTGCTGGTGGAATGCAGGCTTCAATGAATTCACAAGTGTGGAGGGTGGTAGTGTGGCCGATTATTTTTGTGTTGCTCAAATCAAACTGGTATTGTTTGGTGGATTTTTTTAAATTTATTTTTACTTTTCTTTCAGGGTAGAATGGCTGGCTTCCTCTCTCAAAATTAAAACGTTAATATTATATACAATAAAACTATTTCTACTTTATCTGAACTACTTAAACTTCAACCCATCCACCCCCACCCCCCTCCCCCCCGACTTCCCAGAGCAAAATACAGGATTATGCAAACATATGAAACATAATCTATTTAGGTTTATTAATTATACAATGAACAAAATCATAAAATCCCTTAACTCTCTTCAAACTTTGACATCATAAGTTTAAAAACAAAATCATTACTCAATAGAATAAGTGAAAATTTGTAGTTCCATATTTCTTCTGAACATATTCTATCCATCTTCTCCATACATTAAAATATCTCTCTTATGAATGGTCCTTTAAATAAGCAGAAATTTTAGCCATTTCTGCTAAACTAGAAACTTAAATACGCATTCTTCTAAAGAAGGCAGAGTATCCTTCTTCCAATATTGACCCACCAGTAATCTTGCTGCTGCTAATTCAACATTAAGATAGTTTCTTTAACATTAAAGTCCACGAAAATTCCCAAAAGAAACAGTTGGGGAGTAAACTTAATCTTCCTTTTAAAAACCTTTTGAATGTTCCACCAAATCATAATCTAGAAGGCTTTAATAACTTTACAGGTCCACCAAACATGAAAATAGTTTGCATCCAACCAACCACATCTCCAACATTTAGGTCGCAGGTCCGTCGGGTACATACAAGACAACTTTTTAGGATCCAAATGCCATCTATAAAACATTTTGTAAAAATTTTCCCTCAAATTCTGGGCCTGCCTAAATTTAACATTTCTAGTCCAAATTTCCTCTCATAAGTCCAACGAGATCGGTTCTTGAATATTCTGGGCCAATTTAATCATACAATCTTTAACTAACTCTGTTTCTGAATCCAATTTTATTAACTCATTATAAATTCTTTTAATATGGGCACATTTCTGATCCTTGATCTGAATTACCAAATTTTCATTTACTAAAGTAATTCCCACTTTCTTATCCAAAGTCCATCTCTGCACAATTTGCAAGTATTGAAACCACGATTGTAAAATGTTTTCTTGCCTTAACACATCAGAAGACTTTAATTGCCAATCAGTACCCGACCAAATAAGTAACTCTTTATACGAAATGTTGTCAAAAATCATCCCCTTAGAAACCCTCTGGATTGCTTTTCCAGGGATCCCCCAAATAGGTATTTTATAATTTAACTTATAATAATATTTTTTTCCAAACTCGAAGTAAAGCATATCTTAAAATATGTGACTTAAAGACCAAATCTACTTTCTTCTCAAAAATTAAATATGCATGCCAACCATATAATAAATCTCACCCTTCAAGAACAGGAATATCTCTATTTGTTAAATTGAGCCAGTCACTTACTAAAGTTAAAGTGGCCGCATCATAATATAATTTCAAATTTGGTGCTTTAAGTCCACCTCTTTCTCGAGCATCTTGTAAAATCTTAAACTTTACCCTTGATTTCTTCCCGCCCCAAATAAATTTATTAATACCCTTCTGCCACTCATCCAAATTAGCATCTGTTATGTCCTGAGCCTTGCAAGCAGGCTCGCGGCGCAGCACCTGTTCCTCTAGAGTCTGTCAGCTACGCAGATCTAAAGAAGCTACTGAAGGAGCACTTCCAGCCTAAGATGTCCGTCATCACGTGGCACCACACCTTCGAGCAGAGGGATCAATGACCCGGAGAATCGGCCAAGGAGTACATCGCCGCATTGAGGAAAGCCGCCAAACATTGCGAGTTCAAGGACCTCAAAGAACGACTGAGGGACAGATTTGTATGCGGGCTAAGGCATCGAGAGTTACAACAGAGACTTTTTGCCAAGGAGGACTTGTCTTTCCAAGGTGCCTTGAGAGAGGTCACCGCAGAAGAAGCAGCGGGCGGCGCCATCAAGAACATGCGGCCGATCAGGAACAGTCCAGATGCTGCATCCGTGCACCAGGAAGAAGTCCAAAGAAACTCTGAGGAGGATCCGGATGAGGAAGTCGACCGTCTCCACCCCACAAAGGAAGGGAAACAAAAAGGAAGCTCTTCAGCTCTCCCCGTGCATCGGCTGTGGAGGTCGCCACAAGAGAACTGACTGCAAGTTCCGCTCCGCTATCTGCAGGGCGTGCGGAAAACAAGGACACATTGCAGCTGTGTGCCTGGGCCGTCAGAAGGTACAACCTCAGGAAGAATTGTGCCTGAAAGGTACCAGGGTTCCCAGCCAGAATAGGGTGGGGGTTTTGCGCTTCGCGAAGAAGCATCTATAGGACAGGCACACACAAGCCCATTAAGAAAAAGCTGTCACTTAAGGTGAAGCTACAAGGGGTTCCATTAACTATGGAACTGGACACGGGGTCTGCACTTTCGATCATTTCTATGCATACATTTAGGAAGATTTGTTCTGGCAGCGGAACCCAGGCCAAGTTGAGGCCTTCTGACATTGTGCTAACAGACTTTCAAAATTCCAGAGTGTGTGTTAAGGGGGAGGCCACCCTTAACGTACAGTATAAGGATTTTGAGCGTCCACTAGGCCTATTAGTAGTAGGGAGTGAACGAACGAGTCTCATAGGACTCGATTGGTTTGAGGCCTTGGGGATACATGTCACAGGGCTCAACAACCTACAAACACTCGACCTACAGGAAGTCTGCAAAGAATTTGCAGATGTTTTCAGCCCCCAGCTGGGCACATTCAAAGGACCCCCTGTGTTATTAAAGCTAAACCCCACTGTCACTCCCATTAGGATTAAAGCAAGAAGGGTCCCTTTTGCTTTAAAGAGTAAAATTGACACTGAGTTGGATAAACTGATCCAACAAGGAATTCTAGAACCTGTTGACTCCAGTCCCTGGGAGACCCCCATTGTCACGCCTCTCAAGGCAAATGGGGACATTCGCATCTGTGCTGATTACAAATGCACTCTGAATAAGGCAGTGCAGCAACATGCCTATCCTGTTCCCGTGGTCAGTCATATCCTGGCCTCCCTCAAGGGGGGGCGTGTTTTTGCAAAGCTTGACCTAGCTCAGGCATATCAACAGCTGCCTGTTGATGATGCTGCTGCTATAGCTCAGACTATTGTGACCCACAGAGGGGCCTTCAAGGTAAAGAGGCTACAATTTGGAGTAAATGTCGCTCCTGGGATTTTCCAAAGCGTAATGGAAAACACACTATGGGGTATACCAGGGGTTTGCCCCTATTTTGATGATGTCTTAATTGCAGGAGACTCCACACATATTTTAGCTGAAAGGCTAAGGGCTGTCCTGTTAAGGTTCAGGAAAACAGGGCTTAAACTCAAGAAGGACAAATGCAAAATTGGGGTGCCTTCTACTGAATTTCTGGGGTTCAAAATTGATGCTGCTGGGATTCACCCTGCTGAATCCAAACTAAAAGCCATTATGCAAGCCCCTAGGCCGAAGTCTAAGGCCGAACTACAGGCTTTTCTGGGCCTTCTGAACTTCTACAATTCCTTTCTCCCACATAAAGCTAGTGTAGCTGAGCCTCTTCACAGGCTATTAGATAAACAGGCAGTGTGGCAGTGGTCACAAACACATGAGGCAAGTTTCAATGAGGTCAAGGCCTTATTCACTTCTAACAGTGTACTCGTACATTTCAATGAATCCCTTCCTGTGTGCATCGCTTGTGATGCTTCCCCTTATGGGGTAGGAGCTGTACTGAGCCACCTCAGGTCTGATGGAACTCAGGTTCCTGTTGCATATTACTCCAGAACATTGTCTTCTGCTGAGCATAACTATGCTCAAATAGACAGGAAGGCTTTAGCTGTTGTTGCTGGGATTAAAAAATTCCATGATTTTTTATATGGTAGGCATTTCACGGTCTTCACTGACCATAAGCCTTTGCTGGGACTGTTTACCACACGTAAGCAACCCCCCCAAATCATCTCCCCCAGGATGCTCAGGTGGTCTATCTTTTTGTCTGCATATGATTTTTCCCTACTTCACAAGCCTGGGAAGGAAATGGGCCACGCTGATAGCCTCAATAGATTACCCCTGCCGGTAATAGAGGCTGACCCCGCGGCAGCCATCAATACTCTCTCCATTCAAGCCTTGCCCGAGTCCCCTCTGAATGCCAGGGATGTAGCCGCTGAATCAGGCACAGATCACACACTTTCACGTGTCCTTTCTTGGGTTTTGTCTGGATGGCCTGAGCACTGTCCTAGTCCTGAGTTTCAGAGTTTCTGGTCTAAAAGGAACGAGTTGTCCACCTCTCAGGGTTGTCTGCTTTGGGGAAGCAGAGTTGTGATCCCCACCTCTATGAGGACTAGGGTCTTGGATTCCCTCCACGAGGGTCATCCTGGCATTGTACGAATGAAGGCCCTTGCATGCAGCCACTTGTGGTGGCCTGGTGTAGACAAAGACATAGAAGCTAAGGTGCACGCTTGTCACCTTTGTCAATGCTCACGCCCTGAAATGCCCCAAGCCCCTGTGCATAGATGGGAAGAAACATAGTCCCCATGGTCTAGGGTGCACATTGACTATGCTGGGCCTTTTCAGGGCCAATTCTTCTTGGTCCTCGTTGACAGCCATTCAAAATGGCTTGAGGTTGTACCTGTCTCTTCCACCACCACTGCAAAGACTATTCAGGTACTGAGGGGTTTTTTTTGCTGCACACGGGTTCCCGGATGTCATTGTGTCTGACAATGGCCCTCAATTCACGTCCTCCGAATTCCAAGCTTTCTTGCAGGCTAACATGATTCGTCACACCACTTCTGCACCCTTCCACCCATCCACCAACGGTATGGCTGAACGCATGGTTCGTATCCCCAAGGACGCCTTGAAGAAACTCACCTATGGGGACTGGCATCACAGGTTGGCTGACTTTCTCCTTTCTTATTGCACCACACCATCCACTTCTACAGGGAGAAGCCCAGCTGAACTTTGTTGGGGCGCAAACTGACTACCAAGCTTGACCGGTTGCATCCAGACAGACTGCCTCCTGCCTCGCACCCCAGGGCACCTAGACAGCTGACTGTGGGCGCCCCGGTTTGGACTCGTAATTACGGGCCTGGTCATACATGGGTCCCCGCTTCTATTTCCAGGGTCACAGGTCCTCTATCCTACGAGGTGTCCCTGGACAACTGTCGTGTCCTGCGTTGGCACATTGACCAACTTCGCCCTAGACGGGACCTTCCCTCTGAGGATCCTGGGTCTTTTCCAGGGAGGAGGGGGAGCCCTTTGGGCAAAGGGAAGGGCACGGGCTGCTGCCCATCACCAATGAAGGAGCCACATACGGCCCATTCCAAGATTCCGCGAGTGCTCCAAACAGGAATTCCAGGAGCTCATCCAGTCATCAGGCATTCACGCCTACTCCAACCAGGGAGTCACCCCGGGGGCACAATCACTATTCATCCGCACCACGCAGTACTCCAGTCAGGGAGGATACCCGGGAGCATCCCAATAAACCATACCCCACAAGAGAGCTGGCACATAATCCCCACAGTTGGCCTGACCTTACCCCTAGTCCTACAAGGGGGCAAACATACAGGGAGGTGGTCAAGGAACCAAATCCCGACTACAACACCTCTGACCCAAATCAGGGAATAACTGAGTTTTGGGAAGGTACAGAAACCCACACAAGCTCGGACACAGAACGGGATTCGGGCAGTGGACAGCCTCCTGACAGGTCTTGGATGGACCTAGGAGGTTCTACAGAAACGCCCAACAGTGACCGTCACTTAGAGGGGCCAGAGAGCCTACAGTAAGGCAGGTCAACCAGGTCACAAGGTGAAAGAAGTCCTGGCCTGATGAGCCTGGTGGGCAAGCAAGCAGGCCAGGCATTGGGGCACAGTCCTTGGGAGTCACCAAGGCACAATGGGGGGAACAGACACACTGCACCCCTCAGTCAGGGGGTACCTGTCAGACACCCAGAGCTTAGGAGGTCGCAAAGGGCAAAGAAACCTCCTAAGTACTTGGAGGATTACATAACACTATTGGCTAAGCAGAGCCAGTAAAGGAGTAGAAACACTAAGGCAATGAAAACGGGGGAACTCCGAACATTGGGGGAGCAGAGCTTTGTACGAATAATTGGGTTGTGTATTATTATGGCATTGGTCGTAGTTGTAGCCCGGGGGGAAGGGGTGTTATGTCCTGAGCCTTGCAAGCAGGCTCGCGGCATTGCAGGCAGTTCCGGCAGGTGCAAGCTGCCCGGGACTAGACAGGCTGTCGCTAGTACTTGTGCGCATGTGCGGGTGCTGGCGCGCCAAAAGTAGCAGATTGACCCGGGAAAGGCCTATAAAAGGAGGCCGAGAGTTTTGGGCATTCACCGCCATATTCCAATGTAAGCTGAACCGAAGAATAAAGGTTTCCTGAGAACTACAACTGCTTCTCGTGTCTTACCATTGCACGATGGACTCAACAGCATCCTTCTTTAAAATGGGTATCATCTGAAACAAAAAAAGAAACTTTGGTAGAACATTCATCTTCACTACTGAAATTCTCCCCAATAACGATAGTTGTAGCTTTTGCCAATCATTTAAATCTTTTTGAACTATAATCCATAAGCGCTCATAATTATTCTTATACAATTTTCCACTAGATGTTGTAATATAAACTCCTAAATACTTAACCTTATTAACTATTTCATAACCGGTTGTTTCAGCTATAAAATCTTTTCCCTTCCTAGACATATTTTTCAATAATATTTTAGTTTTATTCTTATATACCTTAAAACCAGAGACCTGTCCATACTGTACTAAAATTTCAACCAAATCTTTGACCGAATCTGTTGGATGGGATAATGTCACAACCAAATCATCAGCAAAACCCTATAATCAGCCTATAATCAATTTTACTTATTTTTATTCCTTTTAATCTAGATGAATCTCGAATTTTAATAAGTAAAATCTCCATTGTTAATACAAATAACAAGGGGAATAAAGGACAACCCTGTCTTGTAGCTTTTCCTATTTTAAATACGTCTGTAAATCCCCCATTAATTATAATTTGTGCCGATTGTTGTTGATAAATGGCCTTGAGAGCAGACAAGAATTTATCTCCAAAATTCATTTCCTCTACAACTTTCAATAGAAAATTCCAATCTAATTGATCAAAAGCTTTCTCAGCATCTATAAATATTAAAGCAGCAGGGATTTGGTTGTTCTTATCCAAATACTCTATTAAATTAACAATTTGTCTTACATTGTTTTTCATATATCTCCCCATTATAAATCCAGATTGGTCAGTATGAATCAATTGTTTCAAAACCTGCATTAATCTATTTGCCAATATCTTTGCAAAAATCTTATAATCTGTATTTAAAAGAGATATAGGCCTATAATTTCTAGGTTGGGACAGATCCTGGTCATCCTTTGGAATTAATGATATGAAGGCCGTTCTCCAGGATGGAGGTAATTCTGCTCCAGATAAAATATCATTAAAAAGTACCTTTAATGGTTCTGTCATTTCTTCAGATAACATCCTCTAATAAATTGCTGTTAACCCATCAGCACCTGGAGTCTTACCAACCTTCAATTGTTTAATTGCAAAAATAACCTCTTCAGAAGTAATTAAACCATTAATACCATCACATTGATCACTCATAAGTCTAGGAAAATGTGCTCCCTGTAAATATTTTTCTATATCTTAAGTTTGTATACTTTCACTAGCATATAATTTAGAATAAAAATCTAAAAAAGGCTTTTTAATCAAATTTTGTTGGTAGGCTTCTTTACCTTTATAAATTATTTTATCTATAATCCTATAATTGTTTGGTGTTGATGTGGATCGATATTAAGGATTTGGGATCATGACATTTGACTGCCAGCCAGAGTTCACGGATCCTATTTTGTAATTGATATGATGTTTATCCCATGTAGAATTGGTTGCAATGGTTATGGTTGATTCTGTAGATTACATTGTTTCTTTAATTCTTCTGTATCGTGGTTCTGGATAATTCCTGGCAGAGTGTTGTTGTGGGTTTTTGTGCTATTACTATTCGTAGGGGTTAGAGAATTCTGGCTGTCATTTTGACATCCCTTTTGTATAGGGTAGAGTTAGTTTTTGCGTGATGGTTGGCTATGTGCTATGTTGTGGTTTGGGTGCTGTGTGTTGGAATACGAATTTTTTTTGGGGGGGGGATAGCTGTTATGGAGAAAGACAGCAAGCAGCTATTTCTCTTCCACTTTTCTTAGTGTTCTGATGCTGCAGTGTCTCCTGGCCCTTCTGAAGAGGGTCTGGACACAGCTTCTTTTGGGTGCAGTGGGTGGTTGCTTGGGAAGCTGAGGATCTGGGCCATGTGTGTAGGTTTGCAGTAGACGTGGGTTTCCAGTTCTCCATTGTCTAGTCTCCTTATGTCAATGTTGAGGAATGGGAGTCTGTTGTCTGTTTCCTCTTCGTGTGTGAATTTGATCCCAGGGAATATGTTATTGAGTAGATGGCATGTTTCTTCAATTTGGGAGAATTTGATGATGAGGTTTCTCCAAAATTTTGGTTAAATGGTGGGTATAGCTATAGATGCCAGTTGTTGCATGACTGCTTAGGCCTGATATGGTGATCCCATCATGGTACCTTGTACTTGGTTATTTATTAATTGCACTTAATATTACAGTTATCAGTGTATATCCTGTTAAATCACCCAAAGAGCGCCAGAATCAATATTTAAGCTTTCCCTCAGAATCAGTGTTCATATTATCTTCAGATAAAAAGATCACTCAGATCTTAGCATATTGTTATGGTTCCGGGTAATGAAACACTTCAAAGAACTTCCAGGCATTGATTTTCCTAAAAGTCATTTATTGTTACAAAATGTCAGCACAGGCATAACAGAGTCTTTATGCTAAGATCTGAGTTCTCTTCCTCTGAGCAGTTAAATTATCCGCATGTTCCCTCCCTAAATTAGCTGTCATATATCCCATTATCCAATTAGCCCAGAGGACAGAGATTCACTTCCATTCCTTTTCTCTGGCTTCTGAATTAACTCTAAAAATACCAGACAGTTCTGCATATTTTGTCAAAGCAAGAATATTCAATATTAGCAGCGTTGACAAAGTACATGGAACTGTACTTCTACCATCTAGTTATTTTCAAGGAGAGAAATAAAACAATAGAACAAAAGGAGAGGGGCCATCTGAGAATGCCATGTGTTGAAAAGAAAGCATCTCCAATAAAGATTTACACTGATAATTGTAATATTAAGTACAATTAATAAATAAGCAAATCTATGCATAGACAAATTATGCAAATTGTCCTGAGAAGAAAACAGGCTGCAGTTCAATAAGCCAAATTCCTTATATCTCTGTACGTCAACATGTTCAGATGATTCCATTTCTGTAAAAACATCTTTCCTCATACACTGTAGCTTCACCATTTCCTGAAGGACCCCCAGATCTACAACAACACCATGGAAGGAATGTACTTGGATAGGAATGGAGATTTGATGGCTGACTTTGACATTTTGAGCTGGGTGTGGTTTCCTAATAAGTCCAGCACCAGAGTGAAATTTGGGAGTCTAGTCAGAGAAGGAGCCACTGGAATCAAATTCAGCATCAACAAGGAAACCATCATGAAGCCTCAATGGCTCAATCAGGTGGGGGGGGAAGGTGTCCCATCTCTTTACTTTTGTCTATCCTCTCAATCTGTGTCTCCTTCCTTCCCAAACTATATATCAGACTGACTAAGGAAGAATTTCCTGACATTTAGAGGAATTAATCAGTGGGATGATTTTCCTCCAGAAGTTGTGGGTGCTCCATCACTGCTGGGTTTTCGGAAAACACTGAACAACCATTTGTCTGAAATAATATAGGGTTTCCTGTCCAAGCAGCGATTTGGACTAGAAAACTTCAAAGGTCCCTTCCAAGTCTCTTATTCTGTTAAATTCATCCTTCAGACTTATACTGTTTCCATTTAGAACTAGCAAAAGAAAATTTGTTGTGTGAAGTATGGACATCTAAGGGACACAGAGGGAAATTATGTTTGGGTGGAGGAAAACAGAAGCAGGATTTAAGCTGGGGGGGGGAGAGAAATAAAATCTCTGTATTTTTTTCATTTGGACATGTAGAAATGCAAGGATTGAATTTATCTAGACATTTGGTACAATAAATGTGCAAAATCCATCATCCTGGAGAATTTCAGAATTCCCATTTCTCCTCTAAATCATGCTGATGTGTTTTTCCAAAAGTTGCTCTGACAGTCTTCTAGAGTCAGTCCTCCAAAATGGAAGCATGTCTGACTATCATGAACTGCATTCAGTGTAAAAAACTAACTTTCTAGAAAATTATTGGACCTTCCCTGGAGTAGTCACCACAACATGGCCTGGAGGAGAAACACAACGTTCCATTTCTAGTCCATTTTGCACATACCTGTTTTGCTGATCCCGTTCCAATTCTATAATTTATTTCATTGCTGATCAGTTTTGCTGATGCTTCTGAATGCCAATTCTATTCACTTTCAGCCCTTGCCTTACTCCCAGTGTGTGGAGCCTTGTCAGCCTGGATATTTCAAGGTGGTCCAGGAAGGAAAACCAATCTGCTGCTACAACTGCATCCCCTGTGCAGAAGGGAGTTTTTCCACCAAAGAAGGTGGGTGAGTGGGAATCAAAACAGCCCTTCAGATAGGAGCAAAGTTTCCTGCAGATCTTTTCTGAGAAGATATTTCTAATTTGGGTATTGTGGAGAGGGAGTATTAATTTAATTATCAGAATTAATTTCACCAAGGAGATCACAATACTATGACCTGCAAGAATGTATTGGAATGAGATGTTGAGATGTAGAAGAAGCCAAGCAGCTATGAGAAGCATCTGCAACTTTGTGGAAAATCAGTTGAAGTGACATGAAGCAGCTTGTTGTTACACCATGACAAACAGAATGATGTTGCTTCTAGAGTATGAAGCTATCCATTGAGATGAATGAAAGCCAACTCACACAGGACCTCGTCAGTAATCTTGTCATCTCCATTCTACCATGGACTCAGGATAGACACATTTCTGCCTACCCATCTTCTCCCAAGATATCCAAGGAGTAGGCAATCATGGTCTGTGTCTCCTGTGGAATGCAGGGGGAACACATTGGGGGAATACATTGCTATTGGAGAGAAATCTCTCCTTGTTATGTCTATTAGAGAGAAAGGTCAAACCAGACAAGTTTATCTACCCCCTTTTAATCATTAACCATTGGGATTTGGTGGGAGAAAATGAATCTATAAATAGTTGAACAATATTGGTATTGTATTTCAATTTTATTCTTCAATTAATGAGTAATGGGACAAATCAAACTCCATTTTTGAAAAACAGAATATTCCAACCTGTCAGTTTGGCCAATCCCAGTCCATTAGGGACCTTCCTACAAGATGTAGATGGTTGTCCCTTCTCCCCTTTTGCTTCCTAGAGTTGTCTGCCCCTAATCTAGCCACATTTTCACACTTGATCCACTTGGGACACATACTAATGCAAAGAAGCACAGCTATACACATACTCCTAAATTTTTATTTCTGCCTTCCATCCCCCTGCTGATGAAGACACACAAATTCAGATGTGGGTTTCCTGATTTCAAATTTTAATTCCCGTCCTATAAATTCATGGTAAATATACATTTGTCCTCCGCAGATGCAGACCAGTGCACCAGATGTCCAGACGATCAGTATCAGAACAAGCATCGAGATCAATGTATCCCCAAAATTGTCACCTTTTTGTCCCATCAAGACCATTTGGGAATTATTCTTACTTTCTTTGCCCTGTTCCTAATCTTAACCACAGTTTTAGTCTTGGGAATCTTCATTAAATTCCAAGAAACTCCAATTGTCAAAGCCAACAACCGGGACCTCTCCTATATCCTCCTGATCTCCCTTCTGCTTTCCTTCTTGACTTCCTTTCTCTTCATTGGTCAGCCAAGGAAAACCACCTGTCTTCTCCGACAAACAATTTTCAGCATCATCTTCTCCATTGCTGTGTCTTCTGTCTTGGCCAAAACAATTATGGTGGTGCTTGCCTTCCTGGCCATAAAGCCAGGAAACAGAGTGAGAAGGTGGCTGGGCAAGAATCTGGCCAACTCCCTCATCCTTTCTTGTTCCAGTGTCCAGGTTGTCATTTGTTTCATCTGGTTAGGAGTCTTTCCTTCATTCCCTGATTCCGACATGTATTCGCAGCCTAGAGAGATTGTTCTGCAGTGCAATGAAGGCTCTGTCACTATGTTTTATGTTGCCCTTGGTTACATGGTCTTTCAGGCTGCCATTTGCTTCATGGTCGCTTTCCTGGCCAGGAATCTGCCTGCTTCCTTCAATGAAGCCAAGCTGATCATTTTCAGTATGCTGGTCTTTTGCAGTGTCTGGATCTCCTTTGTGCCTACCTATCTGAGCACCAAAGGGAAATTCATGGTTGCTGTGCAAGTCTTCTCCATCTTGGCCTCCAGTGCTGGGCTTCTGGGCTGCATCTTCATCCCTAAGTGTTACATCATTTTGCTAAGGCCAGACCTGAATACAAAGGAGCAACTGATGTTCAAAGCTGAAGTAAAAAAATGATTCTGATGGATGTTCTGGGGATATAATTCTCACCCAATATAATTCCCACCAATTGGGTACTTTTCAGGAGAAAACATTATCAGGTTGATTTTTGAAGTGATCTCCTGATTAAGCCTAATTTCCATGTTTTTATGTTTCTGTGTCTGGCACTATTATTTAGCATTTTAGGCTTCATTATTAGTCTTTAAGTGAGGATGTTATTAACATTTTAGTTTGCCAGTGTTGGTCTCCTTTCAGACTTTAGAAAGAATGCTTTTCTTCTGTTTTTTTCTATGGGAAAAAAAATCTAGCCTTTTCAGCAACTAAACCTTAGACAATATATTCTGAAAGTAATTGAATAGACTTGCAAGTTTTAAGTAAGAAACAAATCAAGCCTGGAAAGGGCATGATGTAACCCATAAATTTACCATATGTGGAATGTAATCTCTCATCAATGTTTTCTATTGTTCAGTTGTCTCGGGTAATAAATGTCATTCATTCTTTCTTTAGTTGCTTTCTGATTTATCACATATACCAAATTTTTGAATCATTTGTTTCTGTGCCCTATCAAAAGACTTGGACCACCCACCGTTCCCAAAAGTGTTTTTCACTGTGATTTATATTGTTGGGTAGGGGGGGAAAGGCTAATTTTGCAAAAGAAAAAATGTTTTTAATCTCTCAAATTCAGAGAAATCTTCATCAGCTCCAGGCCAAATTTAGGGTATCTGAATTTCAGGCAACAACTGGAGAAAATAACACTGCAACATAAATGGTGCATAACTTTTTTTTTTAATCCAAGGGACATTTGTTCATTAATAAAATATTTTATAATTTTAAGATCTACCAAACTGTTAGAAGAAAGTATATTCTCTTTTTTCTGTAATCTATCCTGTCTAACAATCAAAACTATAGATCAGAAGTACTTTTTTTTTATTTTAGGGTTCCTTGGTGTTCTTTGAGCTTGCTTGTTTTCTTGCAGACATTTCATTACCAAACTAGGTAACATCATGAGTGCTAGTAACTATCATCAGTGACTATCACTGATGATATTACCTTGTTTGGGTAATGAAACATCTGCAAAAAACAAGCAAACTCAGAGTGCTCAGGACTCATCATTTCAATCCTGAGCTAGAAATATTTATTAGCATTTTTTTTCATTTTTATGCAAGAAAGACATAAGAGGGTTCCAGTCTTGAATAAATGTAGATAATTTCCTTTCTGTAATCAAAGAAGTTAATTTATCCGTTTCAGCTATTCCAATAAATTCACCAGCCATTTCTCCATAGTGGGTTGTGTGTCTGAGGATCCCATCAGGGGAGGGCTGAAACTGTCTAATAGACCCCACAGATCATTGGTAAGAAGGGGTCAGAATTGGGTGGGAGATGGTGGTGTGGTGTTCCTGCTTTCAAGGAGAAAAGTCAGAGGAGAGACATGTAAACAAAGCAATAGATTGATGAAGAAACCCTGATTGGCAGATGTTAAGTCCTCAGCGAAATGGCAATGACACGAGAAGCAGTTGTAGTTCTCAGGAGCTCTTTATTTCTGTTCAGCATACTTTTTACAAGACAACGCGCAAGTCTCCTTGCCCCTTTTATAGGCTATTCCCGGGCCAAACTGCAACATTTGGCACGCTTGCACTTCGCTCAAGCGCGCAAGTGCTGGCGACAGCCAATCTGGTCCCGGGCAGCTTGCACCTGCCTGGGACCGTTGCCATGCCCCGAGCCTGTTTCCATAGGCTCAGGACATAACACTCCTGTCCCCCCCGGCTAAGACTATTATCATACAAATAATAATATACAACCAAATACGAGTGTGCTACCCATACTAGCCTTTGTATCAGTTATCTCTTTTGCTTCTATTGTTTCCCCGTGTTCCACCTTTTTCCTATGTGTACAGGAATACTCTCTGTTAACTCTGTTTTGCCAGTAGGGTTACAAAATCTTCTAAATACTTAGGAGATCTTTTAGCTCTCTGTGACCCCCTGACTTCTGGGTATCTTCCAAGTACCCCTTGACTGAGGGGTGCTGTATGCTTGTCCCCCTTGCTTGGCCCTGGTGATTCCCAAGGACTCTGCTCCAATGCCTGGCCTGCTTGCTTGCCCACCGGGCTCGTCAGGCCAGGGCTTCTTTCTCTGTTTGACCTGGTTGTCCTGACTGGCTGCAGGATCTCTGGCCCTCTTAAGTGACTGTCACTGTTGGGCGACTCTGTAGAACCTCCCAGGTCTGTCCTAGACCTGTCAAGAGGTTGTCTTCCCCCGTGTTCCCATTCTGTAACCGGGCTTACTAGGGTTTCAGTACTGTCCCAAAACTCAGTTGTCCCCTGAGTGATGCCAGAGGTGTTGTAGTTGGGATTCGGTTCCTCGACCACCTCCCTGTGTGCTTGCCCCCTTCTAGGAACAGTGGCAGTGTTGGGCCAACTAGACGGAATGTGTGCCAGCTCTCTTGCAGGGTGTGGGTTGTTTGGATACTCCTGGATATCCTCCCTGACTGGAGTACTGAGTGATGCTGGTGTGTAGTGATTATGCCCCCGGGGTGACTCCCTGGCCTGGTGCCTGAGTTCTAGTTGGACTCCATGAATTCCTGTTTGGAGCACTCGCGGAATCTCGGAATGAGCTGTCTGTGGCTCCCTCGTTAATAATAGGCTGCAGCCCGCACCCTTCCCTTTGCCCAAAGGGGTCCCCCTCCCCCCCCTGGAAAAGAACCAGGAGTCTCAGTGGGAAGGTCCCGTCTAGTGCAGAGCTGATCGATGTGTCGGTGCAGGACACGACCGTCATCCAGGGAAACCTTGTAGGACAAAGGACCTGTGACCCTGGACACAGTGGCAGGGACCCATGAATGACCAGGCCCGTAGTTACGAGTCCAAACCGGGGCACGCACTAGCAGTTGTCTAGGTGCCCTGGGGTGTGTGATTGTGGAAGGTAGTCTGTCTGGGTGCAACCGGTCAAGCTTCGTAGTCAGTTTGCGCCCCCAACGAAGTTCAGCTGGGCTCCTCCCAGTAGAAGTGGACGGTGTAGTGCGATAAGAAAGGAGGAAGTCAGACAACCTGTGATGCCAGTCTCCATAGGTAATTTTCTTCAAGGCATCCTTGGTGATGCGAACCATGCGTTCAGCCATACCGTTGGTGGATGGGTGGAAAGGCGCAGAGGTGGCATGACGAATCATGTTGGCCTGTAAGAAAGCTTGGAATTCGGAAGAAGTGAATTGAGGGCCATTGTCAGATACGAGGACATCAGGAAGCCCGTGTGCAGCAAAAATCCCCCTCAATACTTGAATAGTCTTTGCAGTGGTGGTGGAAGAGACAGGTACAACCTCAAGCCATTTTGAATGGCTATCAACCAAGACCAAGAAGAATTGACCCTGAAAGGGCCCAGCGTAGTCAATGTGCACCCTAGACCATGAAGACTGTGTTTCCTCCCATCTATGTACAGGAGCTTGGGGCATTTCAGGGCGCGAGCGTTGACAAAGGTGGCATGCATGCACCTTAGCTTCAATGTCTCTGTCTAACCTAGGCCACCACAAATGGCTGTGCGCAAGCGCCTTCATACGTACAATGCCAGGATGACCCTCGTGGAGGGAACCTGAGACCCTAGTCCTCATTGAGGTAGGAATGACAACTCTGCTCCCCCAAAGCAGACAACCCTGGAAAGTGGATAACTCGTTCCTTTTGGACCAGAAACTCTAAAACTCAGTGCCCGGACAGCTCTCTGGCCATCCAGATAAAACCCAAGATAGGACACAAGAAAGTGTGAGATCTGTGGCTGATTCAGCAGCCACATCCCTGGCATCTAAAGGGGACTCAGGCAAGGCTTGAATTGAGAGAATATTGATTGTTGGTGCAGGGTCAGCCTCTACTACTGGCAGGGGTAATCTACTGAAGCCGTCAGCATGGCCCATTTCTTTCCTAGGTTTGTGAAATAAAGAAAAATCATAGGCAGACAGAAAGATAGACCATCTCAGCATTCTGGGGGAGATGATTTGGGGGGTTTGTTTATGTGTGGTAAACATCCCCAACAAAGGCTTATGGTCAGTGAAGACCGTGAAATGCCTGTCATATAGGAAATCATGGAACTTTTTGATTCCAGCAACAGCTAAAGCCTCCCTGTCAATTTGAGCATAATTTCGCTCTGCAGAAGACAAGGTCCTGGAGTAATATGCAACAGGAACCTGAGTTCCATCTGGTCTGAGGTGGCTTAGTACGGCTCCCACCTCATAAGGAGAAGCATCACAAGCGATGCACACAGGAAGGGATTCATTGAAATGTGCAAGCACACTGTTAGAAGTGAGTAAGGCCTTAACCTCATTGAAACTTGCTTCATGTTTTTTGACCACTGTCACACTGCCTGTTTGTCCAGAAGTCTATGAAGAGGCTCGGCTACACTAGCCTTGTTTGGAAGGAAGGAGTTGTAAAAGTTCAAAAGGCCCAGAAAGGCCTGTAGTTCGGCCTTGGACTTTGGCCTAGGAGCATGCATAATGGCTTTCAATTTGGATTCAGCAGGGTGAATCCTGATAGCATCAATTTTGAATCCCAGAAAATCTGTAGAAGGCACCCCAATTTTACATTTGTCCTTCTTAAATTTGAGGCCCTTTTCCCTGAACCTCAGCAGGACAGCCCTTAATCTCTCAGCTAAGTTGTGTGTAGAGTCTCCAGCAATTAACACATCATCAAAATAGGGGCAAACCCCTGGTATACCCCGTAGTGTGTTTTCCATTATGCTTTGGAAAATTCCAGGAGCGACATTTACTCCAAATTGTAACTCTTTACCTTGAATGCCCCCCTGTGGGTCACAATGTTTTGAGCTACAGCAGCATCATCATCAACAGACAGCTGTTGATACGCCTGAGCTAGGTCAAGCTTTGCAAAAACACGCCCCCCCTTGAGGGAGGCCAGAATATGACTGACCACGGGAACAGGATAGGCATGTTGCTGCAATGCCTTATTCAGAGTGCATTTGTAATCTGCACAGATGCGAATGTCCCCATTTCCCTTAAGAGGCGTGACAATGGGGGTCTCCCAAGGACTGGAGTCGACAGGTTCTAAAACTCCTTGCTGAATCAATTTGTCCAATTCGGTGTCAATTTTACCTTTCAAACAAAAGGGACCCATCTTGCTTTAATTCTAATAGGGGTGACAGTGGGGTCTAGTTTTAGTGACACAGGGGGTCCTTTGTACGTGCCCAGCTGTGGGCTGAAAATATCTGCAAATTCTTTGCAGACTTCTTGTAGGTCAACTGTTTGCAAGCTATTGAGCCCTGTGACGTGTATTCCCAAGGCCTCAAACCAATCGAGTCCTATCAGAATTGTTCGCTCACCCCCTACTACTATTACATCTAATGGACCTTCAAAATCCTTCTACTGTACGTTAAGGGTGGCCTCCCCCTTAACACACACTCTGGAGTTTTGAAAGTCTGTTAACATAATGTCGGAAGGCCTCAGCTTGGCCTGAAATCCGCTGCCAGAACAAATCTTCCTAAACGTGTGCATAGAAATGATTGAAAGTGCAGACCCCATATCCAGTTCCATAGCCAATGGAACCCCTTGTAACTTCACTTTAAGTGACAGCTTTTTCTTAATGGGCTTGTGTGTGCCTGTCCTATAAATGCTTCTTCGTGAAGCACAGAAACCCACACTGTTTTGGCTGGGGACCCTGGTACCTTTCAGGCGCAATTCTTCCCGAGGTTGTACCTTTTGATGGCCCAGACACACAGCTGCAATGTGTCCCTGTTTTCCGCATGCTCTACAGATAGCGGAGCGGAATCTGCAGTCGGTCCTCTTGTGACGACAACCACAACTGAGGCACTTGGGGACAGCTGAAAAGCTTTCCTTCTGCTTCCCTTCTTTCGTGGGGTAGAGACGGTCTACTTCATCGTCAGGATCCTCCTCTGGGTTCCTTTGGACTCCTTCCTGGTGCACGGACACAGCGTCCGGAGTGTTTCTGATCGGCCTCATGTTCTTGATGGCGCCGCCCACTGCCTCTTCAAAGCATCTTGGAATGATAAGTCTTCTTTAGCGAAAAGTCTTTGCTGCAATTCTCTATGCCTCAGTCTGCATACAAATCTGTCTCGCAGCTGTTCTTCTAGATCCTTGAACTCGCAGTGTTTAGCGGCTTTTCTCAGCGCAGCAATGTACTCTTTGGCTGATTCTCCGGGCCACTGATCCATCTGTTCGAAGATGTGGCGCCAAGCGATGACGGAAAACTTGGGCTGGAAGTGTTCCTTTAGTAGTTTTTTGAGATCTGTGTAGTTAACAGATTCTAGAGGTACAGGTGCTGCTATGTTTTCAGCGATCTCGAATGCGTCTTGACCACAAACGCATAGCAGGGTGGCGGCTTTTAAACTATCTTCTCTTACTTGATTGACTTGAAGATAGTTTTCCACCCTGGCTACGTAGGACTCTCATCTTTCTGGATGCGAGACGTCGAATTCTGAAAGTCTTCCGACTTTTGCCATTTTTGTAGAACAGGAAGGGTCTATCAGCCAGCTTACCCCCGATGTTCGCTGAATTGGCAGGCAGCTGCTGAGTTTAACGCCGTTTCCTACTGCTCAGGACTCTAGGATAAGCTTATGACTCGTCTGCAGTCGATGTAAGGCATCCCATCCTGGTCGCCAGTGTCCTTGGGTGGGAGATGGTGGTGTGGTGTTCCTGTTTTAAAGGAGAAAAGTCAGAGGAGAGACATGTAAACAAAGCAATAGATTGATGAAGAAACCCTGATTGGCAGATGTTAAGTCCTCAGCGAAATGGCAATGACACGAGAAGCAGTTGTAGTTCTCAGGAGCACTTTATTTCTGTTCAGCATACTGGTTACAAGACGCCGACAACGCCCAAGTCTCCTTGCCCCTTTTATAGGCGATTCCCAGGCCAAACTGCAACATTTGGCGCGCTTGCACTTCGTGCATGCGTGCGAGTGCTGGCAACAGCCAGTCTGGTCCTGGGCAGCTTTCACTTGCCCGGAACCATTTCAATGCCCCGAGCCTGCTTCCACAGGCTCAGGATATAACAGCAGATATGAAAAGACATTTGATTGAAAGGGGGAAAGGAAGGATACGCAGTGAAGATGCCTACACATTTTCTTCAAAATAAAATTAGAAAAGAGAATCTATTGCACAAGAAAGGAAATTTTTGGAAACTTCCCAAATTTCTAGATTCATGTAACCCCAAGTTGGCTTCTTGTTAGCACTTTAACACTCTGCTCAAGTCAACAAGTCATAAATGCTAATAGCAGAGAAGAGGTCTCTTCTACGGTCAAGCAAACACCCTTAAATACTAGAAATATCATTACAGGTACGTTTTTTATGTTGTATTATGTATGACTCCAGCTAGACTCCAGCAGTATGTGGATCGAGAACTTCCAGAAGTACAGTCAGGATTTTGAAGAGGCAGAGGAACTAGAGATCAAATTGCCAACATACGCTGGTTCATGGAGAAAGCTAGGCAGCTCCAGAAAAACATCTACTTCTGCTTCCCCGCCTATCCAAAACCTTTGATTGTGTGGATCACAACAAATTGTGGCAAGTTCTTAAAGAGATGGGAGTACCTGACCATTGTATTTGTTTCTTGAGAAACCTATATCTGGGCTAAGAAGCAACAGTGAGAACTGGACATGGAACCACTGATTGGTTCAAAATTGGGAAAGGAGTCCAGAAAGGCTGTATTCTGTCACCTTGCCTATTTAACTTATATGCAGAGGACATCGTGAGAAAGGCAGGGAATACTGCATACAGTTTTGGTCACCACACTACAAAACAGATTTTGAGACCTTGGAAAAAGTTCAGAGAAGAGCAATTAAGATGATCCAAGGCCTGGAGACTAAAACATATGAAGAACAGCTGTAGGACTTGGGTTTGGCTAGTCTAAAGAAAAGAAGAAATAGGGGTAACATGATAGCAGTATTCCAGTATTTGAGATGCTGCCACAAAGAAAAGGGGGTCAAATTATCCTCCAAAGCATCTGAGGGCAGGACAAGAAACAATGGTTGGAAACTAATCAAACAGAGAAGCAACCTGGAATTAAGGATAAAGTTCCTAATAGTGACGACAATTAACCAGTGGAGTGCCTTGCCTTCAGAAATAATGGGCACTCCATCACTTGAGGTTTTTAAGAAGAGACTGGACAGTTACTTGTCTGAGGTGGTATACGTTCTTCTACTTGAGCGTCGGGCTGGACTAGAAGACCTCCAATGTCCCTTCCAGCTCTATTCTATTCTAACATCCCGATTGTTGTCTTTAATTATGAGAGTTTCTTCAAATTTACTGAAGGTGCCCAAGACTAAGCCTGATCCCAAAAAACAGAAACAAGGGAAGGGGAGCTGGGATGATTCCCAAGTGGTTAAAGCACCATGCTAGGAAGTGGGAAACCATGAGTTCAAGCCCCCGTTTAGGCATGAAAACTGGCTGGGTGACTTTGGCCATCTTTCTCAGCTCAACCCACCTCTCAAACAAAGGATCAAATGTGACCTGTGGATCATAAAATGCCCAGGTCTACATTAGTGGATCAAGGAAAGGCCATGCTAAGCCTATCAAAACACCCTTTCATGGACGATGTCAAGGTATGTTATATTTCCAAAAGTCTGTCCCCTTTTTTCTGGAGTCACCTACACACCCTGCATCCACAGTGAAGAAGTTTCCTTCTGCAAAAGGAAGATAGCCATAGCAGCATATGGGCTTCCCCTCCTGCGCCGCCTTCCCAAATCCTGGACAACAACTTTCCACACACTGGGAAGGAGGCAGGCTCTGAGCAGATGGAGGAAAATTCATTCTCAGAAAATTCTATTTATTTATTTTATATCCAGTCTTTATTATTTTTATAAACATTTCTCTATGCCTGTGAAATGGATAGGAATGAGGTCAAGAAGGAAAGCAGGAGAGATATGAGGAGGATGTGTGTGTAAGTCACTCAGTGTCACCTCTCATCATGGGATGAGCAGCATATAAATTTGATAAATAAATACATAAATAAATAAAGTAGGAGAGATCCTAACTATTGGCTTTCAATAAATGAAAGGATGTTTCTTTCCTCACTTGCTTCTGCCTCTGCATATATACTGTGTGGGGTAGAGGCAATGGGGCAGACTGACAAAATGTTTCTCATGATATCACCATGCAAGCCCTGGGTCTAATCTCAAGATTCACATACAAAAGGTCAAGGTTGTACAGTGACACCATAATCCCCATTTCATTTCCTCACCACTGTGATTTGCAGTAGATATTTATGGAAGCAAAGTATTTAGGACTCAGGATGAAATGCTCTTCATCGGACTATCATTTTGGCAGAGAGGTTCAGATAGACTTTTCTACCTGTTGGATCAGTATGAGACAACCAGAGATGTCTCATGTTGAATATCTCTGTCTGAGGTTATATAACAGACATGTCAAACACAAGGCCCGGGGGCTGGATGCGGCCCACGAAGTGATTTCATGTGGCCTGCGAAGCCATCCTGGAAACAGTGTGGGAACGGCCCCCTCTGCCTTGGCCCTGGACCAGGCCAGACGGGACCAATGTACAATTTTGTGATGGCCATCTATGCTGAAACGTATTCAGTCTTAGCTCCATAAGACCCCCCCCCGCATGGCCTAAGAGAAACAGTGAGGCTCCTCCATGGACCATGCCTTGGCACTTGCCCTGCTCCCACCCCCTTCTGCCAGAAACCCTCAGATCTGTCCCACTCCTGCCCAGGCCCCCACAGGCACCCTTGATGTGAACGGGGTAGAGCTGGCCACACCCACCCAGTAGGCCACATCCACTCCATCCACTCCCACCCAGTAGGCCACACCCACCCTGGCCACACCCACCTGCCCCCCTGAGGGCAACTGCAATGCTGATGCGGCCCTCAATTAAATTGTGTTTGACACCCCTGTTATATAACAAGGTAAAAGTTTTTTAGAGGCTTTTTATTTTCCTTGACTCTTCCAGATAAAAAGGAGCATGTCACATGGTTGGATGGATGGATGGATGGATGGATGGGTGGGTGGATTGGTGGATGGATGGACATTTGAATCATATGCATTCAATTCCAGCATGGGAATAAAAGTAAAGCATCTACCCTAAAACATAAAGATCTGAATAATAAGGATAAGGCAATATCAGCCTCAAAAGTTCACAATAAGAAAAAGGTAACTGTTATGTCCCGAGCTTGCAAACGGGCTCGGGGCGTTTGCAGGCGGTCCCGGGCAGGTGCAAGCTGCCCGGGACCAGACAGGCTGTCGCCAGCGCCTGTGCACATGCACGGGTGCTGGCGCGCGAAAAGTAACACATTGACCCAGAAAAGGCCTATATAAGAGGCCGGGAGTTTTGGGCGCTGCCGGAGCATTCAATCTGTAAGCTGAATGAAGAATAAAGCTATCTGAGAACTACAACTGCTTCTCGTGTCTTTCCATTTCGCGAGGGACTCAACACTGGCGACGAGGATGGGATGCCTTGCACCTACTGAAAAGGAAAAGGTGTAAGCTTACCCAAGTGAGTCCTGAGCGGCGGAACGGCGTTGACTCAGCAGCTACCCACCAATCCAGTGCGCAATCGGGGGTAGGCTGGCTGATAGACCCGTCTCCTGAAGATGGCAAAAATTGGAAGGCTTTCGGAGTTCGACATCTCACATCCAGAGAGGTGGGAGTCCTACGTAGCCAGGGTGGAAAACTACCTCAAGGTGAACCAAGTGAGGGAAGATAGCTTGAAGGCTGCCACCCTGCTGTGTGTCTGTGGTCAAGACGCCTTCGAAATTGCGGAGAACCTCGCAGCACCTGTCCCATTAGAGTCTGTCAACTACGCAGATCTAAAGAAGCTACTGAAGGAGCACTTCCAGCCTAAGATGTCCGTCATCGCATGGCGCCACACCTTCGAGCAGAGGGATCAACGATCCAGAGAATCGGCCAAAGAATACATCGCCGCATTGAGAAAGGCCGCCAAGCACTGCGAGTTCAAGGACCTCGAAGAACGACTGAGGGACCGATTCATGTGCGGGCTAAGGCATCGAGAGCTACAACAGAGGCTTTTCGCCAAAGAGGACTTGTCCTTCCAAGATGCCTTGAGAGAGGTCACCGCAGAAGAAGCAGCAGGCGGCGCCATCAAGAACATGCGGCCGATCAGGAACAGTCCAGATGTTGCATTCGTGCACCAAGAAGAAGTCCAAGGGAACTCCGAGGAGGATCTGGACGAGGAAGTCGACCGTCTCCACCCCATGAAGGAAGGGAACCAGAAAGGAAGCTCTTCAGCTCCCCTCAAGTGCATCGGCTGTGGAGGTCGCCACAGGAGAACCGACTGCAAGTTCCGCTCCGCTATATGCCGGGCGTGCGGAAAACAAGGACATATTGCAGCTGTGTGTCTGAGCCGACGAAAGGTACAATCTCAGGAAGAATTGCGCCTGAAAGGTACCAGGGTCCCCAGCCAGAATAGGGTGGGATTTTGCGCATCGCAAAGGAGCATCTTCAGGACAGGCACACACAAGCCCATTAAGAAAAAGCTGTCACTCAAGGTGAAGCTACAAGGGGTTCCATTAACTATGGAACTAGACACGGGGTCTGCATTTTCAATCATCTCCTTACATACATTTAGGAAGATTTGTTCCGGCAGTGGAACTCAGGCCAAGTTAAGGCCTTCTGACATTGTGCTAACAGACTTTCAGAATTCGAGAGTGTGTGTTAAGGGGGAGGCCACCCTTAACGTACAGTATAAGAATTTTGAAGGTCCACTAGACCTATTAGTAGTTGGGGGTGAACGAACGAGTCTCATAGGACTCGATTGGTTTGAGGCCTTGGGGATACATGTCACGGGGCTCAACAGCTTACAAACACTCGACCTGCAGGAAGTCTGCAAAGAATTCGCAGATGTTTTCAGCCCCCTGTGTCATTAAAACTAGACCCCACTGTCACTCCCATTAGAATTAAAGGAAGAAGGGTCCCTTTTGCTTTAAAGAGTAAAATTGACACTGAGTTGGACAAACTGATCCAATAGGGAATTCTAGAACCTGTTGATTCCAGTCCTTGGGAGACCCCCATTGTCAAGCCTCTAAAGGCAAATGGGGACATTCGCATTTGTGCTGATTACAAATGCACTCTGAATAAGGCATCGCAGCAACATGCCTATCCTGTTCCTGTGGTCAGTCATATCCTGGCCTCCCTCAAGGGGGGGCGTGTTTTTGCAAAACTTGACCTAGCTCAAGCGTATCAACAGCTGCCTGTTGATGATGATGATGCTATAGCTCAGACTATTGTGACCCACAGAGGGGCCTTTAAGGTAAAAAGGCTACAGTTCGGAGTGAATGTCGCTCCTGGGATTTTCCAAAGCGTAATGGAAAACACACTACGGGGTATACCGGGGGTTTGCCCCTACTTTGATGATGTCTTAATTGCAGGAGACTCCACACACATTCTAGCTGAAAGGCTAAGGACTGTTCTGTTAAGATTCAGGAAAACAGGCCTCAAGCTTAAGAAGGACAAATGCAAAATAGGGGTGCCTTCTACTGAATTTTTGGGGTTCAAAATTGATGCTGCTGGGATTCACCCTGCTGAATCCAAACTAACTGCCATTTTAGAAGCACCTAGGCCAAAGTCTAAGGCCGAACTTCAGGCCTTTCTGGGCCTCCTGAATTTTTACAATTCTTTTCTTCCACATAAAGCTAGTGTAGCTGAGCCTCTTCACAGGCTATTAGATAAACAAGCAGTGTGGCAGTGGTCACAAACACATGAGGCTAGTTTCAATGAGGTCAAGGCCTTGCTCACTTCTAACAGTGTACTTGCACACTTCAATGAGTCCCTTCCTGTGTGCATCGCTTGTGATGCTTCCCCTTACGGGGTTGGAGCTGTCCTGAGCCACCTCAGGTCTGATGGAACTCAGGTTCCTGTTGCATATTACTCCAGAACTTTGTCTTCTGCTGAGCGCAACTACGCTCAGATAGACAGGGAGGCTTTAGCTGTTGTTCTGGAATTAAAAAATTCCATGATTTTTTATATGGCAGGCATTTCACGGTCTTCACTGACCATAAGCCTCTGCTGGGACTGTTTACCACACGTAAGCAAACTCCCCAAATCATTTCACCTAGAATGCTCAGGTGGTCTATTTTTTTGTCTGCATATGATTTTTCCCTACTTCACAAGCCTGGGAAAGAGATGGGCCATGCTGATGGCCTCAGTAGATTGCCCCTGCCAGTAATAGAAGCTGACCCTGCGCCAGCTGTTAACATTCTATCCATCCAAGCCTTGCCAGAGTCCCCTCTGAACGCCAGGGATGTAGCCGCTGAATCGGGCACAGATCACACACTTTCACGTGTCCTTTCTTGGGTCTTGTCTGGATGGCCTGAGCACTGTCCTAGTCCTGAGTTTCAGAGTTTCTGGTCTAAAAGGAACGAGTTCTCGACCTCTCAGGTGTCACATGTTCCGACTAATGAAGCACTTCAAAGAACTTTCAGGCTTGTTTCCTAAAGTCTTTATTTGCAGCTACAGTTTTGCCGGTCACCATGATGGACTGGTTATGCCAGAATCTGAACTTCCTGTCGCTGGCATCAAGCTTTCCTTGCTCAACCCCTCCCTTCTCATGCAGTCACAGGTCACATTATCCAATTAGTGAGAAGGTCAAAAGTTTACTTCCTCTTTCCTTCCCGGGCTTTTTCCCCCCGCCCAGTCTAAGCTAAGTATTAACCCAATAAATGCCAAACAGTTTTGCATATTGTCAAAGCAAGAATATACAGTATTTGCAGCATTGACATCCGGCCCCCCTTGCAAGAAGGACAGATCCTGTAAGGAAACAAAAACATATGTTAAGGGTTATCTTTCGGTTTGCTGGGGTGTTCCACATGAAACTTTTCGATCAATCTGTCAGCGTTCACTTCACTAGATTTCACCCAGGTGGCTTCAGACAATGGGTATCCCTTCCATTGTACCAAGTACTGTAATTTCCCTCTAAAGATTCTGGAGTCAAGAATACGTTTCACTTCATAGTGGATCTGCCCTGCCACTACGAGGGGTCCAGGTGCCTTCTTTGGAGGAGGTCTCAAAGTGGAGCCCCGATAAGGCTTCAACAAACTACAGTGGAAAACTGGGTGAATTTTCCCTAACAGTTTAGGGAGTTTTAGTTGTACTGTGACTGGGTTGATGACCTTTACTATGGGGAAAGGCCCCAAGAATTTTGGTCCCAATTTCTTGCTGGGCAATTTGAGGCATAGATATTTAGTTGACAGATAGACCTTTTCCCCAACTTGGAATGTTCTTTGGGGAGCCCTCTTTTTATCAGCCTGCTTTTTATAGGTTTCAAAAGTCTTTTTTAAAGCAGTTTTTGTGTTTTTCCAAACTTCTTCCCATCCTCTCACCCATTGATCAAGTGTCTGTGAAGCGGAGGGCAATTGAGGATATTCAGGTATTGGGTTGAATTCTTTCCCTGTGGCTACTTTGAAAGGCGTGTAGCCGGTGCTGCTGTGCACGGAATTATTGTATGCCACCTCCGCAAAAGGGAGGAGATCAGTCCAGTTCGTCTGTTGGTAAGAAACGTAGCACCTAAGATATTGCTCCACCATTTTGTTAGCGGCTTCAGCGGCCCCATTGGTGGCTGGATGAAAAGCAGATGATAACCCTTGAGATGATCCAATCAATGTAAGGAAATTTCTCCAAAACTTCGCTGTGAATTGCACCCCCCTGTCTGAGATTATTCGCTTAGGGGCACCATGCAGCCGGTAGATATGTTTCAGGAACAATTTGGCCAGACGTTGGGCAGATGGGAGTCCTTTGCAGGTGATGAAATGAGCCTGTTTCGAGAACAGGTCTATCACAGTCCAGATGACAGTGTTTCCCTTACTTTCAGGTAGGTCCACTATAAAGTCCATAGCTATTTCTTCCCAGGGTTGAGAAGGGTCTGCCACGGGTTGCAGTAACCCAGGAGTTTTCCCCAGGATTCTTTTCATTGTGGCACATACAGTACAACTTTTTACATAGTTTTCCACATCCTTTTTCAGCCCCGGCCACCAGAATTGCCGGCGGGTGAGGTGTAGGGTTTTCAAATATCCAAAGTGTCCAGCCTGCTTTACATCGTGGCTGTGGTTGAGAGCATTAAGACGGAGCGCTTCTGGCAAATATAACTTCCCCCCTTTGTAAGCCAAGCCATCCCTGCATGTTAGGGACGCTTGATTATCTTTGAACCATTGGTCAGTGAGGAGCTCTCGTTTTATTTTCTTCACTCCAGGGTCATCCGGATTGGGGACCCTGCGAGGTGTAAGTTGAGTGACAGTTTGTGGATTAGGAATAATTGCCTCATTAACCTGCTCTCATTCACTTTTGTACTGGGGTAACCGGGATAGCGCACCAGCTAGAAAGTTCTTTCCTCCTGGTATGTACTTTAGAGTGAAGTTGAAGCGGTTAAAGTACTGTGCCCACCGTACTTGCTTTGGTGACAATTTGCGAGGAGTTTTCAGTGCCTCTAGGTTCTTGTGATCCGTCCATACCTCAAATGGCACCTTGCTCCCTTCTAGATAGTGTCGCCAGTTCCATAGCGCCCACCTAATTGCGAAGGCCTCTTTCTCCCAGATTGCCCATCTTCGCTCGCTCTCAGTGAATTTCTTAGAGGTGTAGGCACAGGGTTGCAGGATCCCATTTTTGTTCTTTTGAAGTAACACTGCTCCAACCGCCACATCGCTGGCGTCGGCTTGAATCACAAAGGGTTCCCCTGGGCAGGGGTGCTTTAGAACCGGTTCAGCGGCAAATAGTCTCTTTAAATTCTCAAAAGCTGTTTGACAGCTCATTGTCCATGCTAGTGGTTGGCCCGGTCGTGGCTTCCCTCCTCCTTTGCCTGTTTTGAGTAGTTCTGTAAGAGGAAGGGCAATCTCGGCAAAAGAAGGGATGAATTGACGATAAAAGTTGGCAAAACCCAGAAAGCTTTGGAGCTGTTTGCGAGTCCTTGGGGGTTGCCATTCGATTATAGTTTTTACCTTGGCTGGATCCATTTCAATACCCTCATTGGAAATTTGGTAGCCAAGATAGTCTAATTGGGTTTGGTGAAATTCACATTTTGACAATTTGACATAAAGCTTGGCATTCAATAGTTTCTTTAACACTTCTCTCACTAGCTTTATGTGATCAGTCATATTTGTGCTGTATATCAGGATATCATCAAGATACACCAAAACCCCTTTGTACAAGTGATCATGTAGAACCTCATTAATCAACTGCATAAATACAGCTGGGGCCCCCTGTAGTCCAAATGGCATGACTTTGAACTGATAGCTCCCCATAGGGCAGTTGAAGGCAGTTTTACACTCGTCTCCCTCTTTTATTCTCACCCGGTAGTATGCCTCTCTTAAGTCTAACTTAGTGAAGACACTCCCCTTAGCCAGGTGGGTCAATAAATCCTTTAGGAGGGGGAGGGGGTATTTATTTTCCACACTTACAGCATTGAGTCCCTTGTAGTCTACGCAGAGACGAAGAGACCCATCTTTTTTCTCTTTGAACAACACAGGGGCTCCCATGGAAGATTTGGCCCGTTCAATAAACCCCCTCGCTAGGTTCTTGTTCACATATCGCTGCATCTCCTCCATTTCGAAGGGGGACATAGCATACATCCTCGGACGTGGGAGTTTGGCTCCTGGCACCAGTTCGATGGAGCAGTCATTGGGTCTGTGAGGGGGTAGGGCATCACATTCTTTTTCACTGAACACCTCCGCCAGGTCCAAGTATTCTTTGGGGACGACTGGTTCACCTGGAGTCAGTGAGGCGGCCATGTGCGCTCGCTCATTGGGTGGCCTAAGATGCCCAGTAACATCTGTTGAATCAATGGGGGGATCAGGCCCTATAGGTAGTCTCACAATTCTCATTCCTTTCTCCCACCAGATAAACAGCTTCCATTTGTCCAACCAGGCTAGTCCTAGGATCACTGGTTCTTGCGTGAGTCGATTGGATTTTTCTCTCGTTAGCCGCTGAGCAGGTTTCTTTTGCATCACCGGTCCTGGCTTGCTCTGCAGTCGAGGGTAGGGGACTGGACAGGTGGCCGCTCGGTGTCCTCCTTGTCCACACCGGAAACACTCGAAGGAAGGGCGTGCAGGTGGCCTGGTTCTCTCAGCCCTCGCAGTAGTTGAAGGCTTTCGTGGGGGTGATTGCTGTTCAGGTAGCTCTGGTTGCTGTTCGGGTTCCTGTGGGGGAGGCTTTTTATAGCGAGAGAGCTTAACATCCAACTTCACGGCCGTCTGGTACCACTCCTGCAGCCGATCAGGTACTTCTCGATAGATGCAAGCCTGGGAGAGGTGATCATCTAATCCCTCTATGAAGTGATGGATGAGGGACTGCTCAGGCCACCCCTCTATTCGACCTGCCATCTTGCGGAACTCTCGCACGTACTCCAGGGCAGGCCTCCCTGCTTGTTTTATTTTGTGAATTTGTCCTGCTGCTTTGAGGCCGATGGATGGGTCTTCAAATCGTTCTCTCAGTCCTAAGAGAAACAGATGGGGATCCTCCAATTCGAGGGCTTGCTCGCTATATAGATTGTTCAGCCATTCAGATGCTTCTCCCTCCAGGTTGGCTGCAATGACGTCCACCATGGCCCCTGGTTCCGGATAGAGATAGGCCCAGCGATTTAAATGAGAACGCACTTGGTTGAGGAAAAAAATCAGCTTCTCTGGGTCCCCATCGAACGTTGCATTGAAGGGTGGTGCAAACACAGACTGCTGTGGCCCCCACTGGGGCTGGTTCCATGGCTGCTGGGCCTTCTGCTGCTGGCCAGCGGGGTTGGATGGTACCCCCTGCTGCTGTAGGCCTCCCAATGGTGGCTGCGCAAGCAGGGGTTGTAGTGGTCTTCTCTGTTGTTGGACTGCAGGTGGTGGTGGTGCCCTCTGCTGATGCTGATCATTTATCTGCTGGGGAAACCCATCTACCCATTGCTGCAGATGCCTCAGACTGGAACTCACCCTCTCTTCAGGGTTGGGGTCTCTGACCGGCAAAGGCAGGGTCTGACAGGCTTCCTGCTGGGCTCCCCACTGCTCCTGTGGCCACCCCAGTTGCTGTAGGCCCCAACCTGGCTGCAGAGTTATGCCCAGGGGTTGCATGTTTGGGGGCTGTGGCCAACCTCCTTGCTGTGGCTGTTCTTCCCCCAGCTGCTGATTTCCTGGCTTCTGTACCACCCCAAGACATTGCAAGGCCTCTATTGGCTGTGGTAAGTTCAGAGGACATGGATCAGCCACTTGCTGGGGAACCCAATTTCCCCTTTGCTGCAGAGGATTCAAACTGGGATTCTCTCTCTTAGGGCTGGAGACCATGGCAGAAATATTTGTATTAGGAGGATTGAAAGTTTCACTTTGTAGGAACTGTTTTCTGTTTCTCATTTCTAAGTTTTGAAATCTTTCCAACGACTCACCCATAACTGTGTTATCTGTCCATTCTGCTTTTGAAGTCTTCGCTCTCAGCTGGGAAGTCTGCAAATTTCTCTCTCCCCCAGCTTGCGGCTGTCGCTTTCCCCCCCGGGGAAACTGTTACAGCTATGGGGTTGGTTTCAGCCAATCTTTCTTTCTCCATAATGAGATCTCCCCCGAAACTTTGCCAGCTTCTCTCAGGCATAGAGGCAGCTGTTGATAGATCGGGACATAGATCGTTTGAAAAAAGTGTTGGATTCTGGCATGATGTCACATGTTCCGACTAATGAAGCACTTCAAAGAACTTTCAGGCTTGTTTCCTAAAGTCTTTATTTGCAGCTACAGTTTTGCCGGTCACCATGATGGACTGGTTATGCCAGAATCTGAACTTCCTGTCGCTGGCATCAAGCTTTCCTTGCTCAACCCTCCCTTCTCATGCAGTCACAGGTCACATTATCCAATTAGTGAGAAGGTCAAAAGTTTACTTCCTCTTTCTTTCCCGGGCTTTTTCCCCCCGCCCAGTCTAAGCTAAGTATTAACCCAATAAATGCCAAAGAGTTTTGCATATTGTCAAAGCAAGAATATACAGTATTTGCAGCATTGACATCAGGGTTGTCTGCTGTGGGGAAGCAGAGTTGTCATCCCCACCTCAATGAGGACTAGGGTCTTAGGGTCCCTCCACGAGGGTCATCCTGGCATTGTTCGAATGAAGGCCCTTGCACGCAGCCACTTGTGGTGGCCTGGCCTAGACAAGGACATTGAGGCTAAGGTGCATGCATGCCACCTGTGCCAACGCTCTCGCCCAGAGATGCCCCAAGCTCCTGTGCATAGATGGGAGGAAATACAGTCCCCATGGTCTAGGGTGCACATTGACTACGCTGGGCCCTTTCAGGGCCAATTCTTCTTGGTCCTCGTTGACAGCCATTCAAAATGGTTTGAGGTTGTACCTGTCTCATCCACCACCACTGCAAAGACTATTCAGGTACTGAGGGGGATTTTTGCTGCACACGGGCTCCCAGATGTCATTGTGTCTGACAACGGCCCTCAATTTACGTCCTCCGAATTCCAAGCTTTCTTGCAGGCTAATATGATTCGTCATGCCACTTCTGCACCCTTCCACCCATCCACCAACGGTATGGCTGAACGCATGGTTCGCATCACCAAGGACGCCTTGAAGAAACTCACCTACGGGGACTGGCATCACAGGTTGGCTGACTTTCTCCTTTCTTATCGCACCACACCGTCCACTTCTACAGGGAGAAGCCCAGCTGAACTTTGCTGAGGGCGCAAATTGACTACGAAGCTTGACCGGTTGCATCCGGACAGACTGCCTTTATCTACCTCACACCCTAGGGCACCTAGACAACTACTTGTGGGTGCCCCGGTTTGGACTCGTAATTACGGGCTGGTCATACATGGGTCCCCGCTTCTATTTCCAGGGTCACAGGTCCTCTGTCCTACGAGGTCTCCCTGGACAACGGTCGTGTCCTGCGTTGGCACATTGACCAACTCCGCCTAGGCGGGACCTTCCAACTGAAACTCCTGGGTCTTTTCCAGGAGGGGAGGGGGACCCCTTTGAGCAAAGGGAAGGGCACGAGCTGCTGCCCATCGCCAATGATGGAGCCACAAACAGCACATTCCAAGATTCCGCGAGTGCTCCAAACAGGAATTCTAAGAGCTTATCCAACCACCAGGCATTCACGCCTACTCCAGCCAGGGAGTCACCCCGGGGGCACAATCACTATTCACCTGCACAACACAGTACTCCAGTCAGGGAGGATACCCGGGAGCATCCAAATAAATCATACCCCGCAAGAGAGCTGGCACATAATCCCCAGAGTTGGCCTGATCTTACCCCAAGTCCTACAAGGGGGCAAACATACAGGGAGGTGGTCGAGGAACCAAGTCCCGACTACAACACCTCCAGCCCAAATCAGGGAGTAACTGAGTTTGGGGAAGGCACAGAAACCCACACAAGCCCGGACACAGAACGGGGTTCAGGGGATGGACAGCCTCCTGACAGGTCTTGGACGGACCTAGGAGGTTCTACAGAGACGCCCAACAGTGGCTATCATTTAGAAGGGCCAGAGAGCCTACAGCTAGGCGGGACAACCAGGTCACAAGGTGACAGAAGCCCTGGCCTGACGAGCCCGGTGGGCAAGCAAGCAGGCCAGGCATTGGGGCACAGTCTTGGAAGGCACCAAGGCATGATAAGGGGAACAGGCACACGTCACCCCTCAGTCAGGGGACACGTGCCAGAGACCCGGAACCTAGGAGGTCACAGAGAGCAAGGAAATCACCTAAATACTTAGAGGATTACATAACATTGCTGTCTAAACAGAGCCAGTAGAAGGGTAGGGACACTGGGGAGTAGAGAACTGCATCAAGAAAATGGGTTGCATGTTGGTAGTAGTTTTAGCCCGGGGGAAAGGGGTGTTATGTCCCGAGCCTTGCAAACGGGCTCGGGGCGTTTGCAGGCGGACCCGGGCAGGTGCAAGCTGCCCGGGACCAGACAGGCTGTCGCCAGTGCCTGTACACATGCGCGGGTGCTGACGCGCGAAAAGTAACACATTGACCCGGGAAAGGCCTATATAACAGGCCGGGAGTTTTGGGCATTGCCAGAGCATTCAATCTGTAAGCTGAATGAAGAATAAAGCGATCTGAGAACTACAACTGCTTCTCGTGTCTTTCCATTTCGCAAAGGACTTAACAGTAACCATAACTTCATCTAAGCAAAAACACAGCATCATAAAATAAGCATCACTTATAATAACATGAAAGAAAACCAACTGGAAATCAACAAGCAAAATTACAGGTGTCCCAAATGCCCACAGAACAATTTGGTCTTGGATGCTTTCTAGGAATCCATTATATTGAGTTATATCAGGACTTCTTCAGTTGAATTCCCAGCTCACCCTGCAGGGAGGACTTTGCAAAACTTCTACATCTCCAGATAATTATTAGTAGAATGATAGTGATTTCTTTCTTGCTTTCATGCTAAATGTCAAGAGATTCTTCTCTCCTCCAGAGATTCTCTGGAGCGAATCAACAGACTCAGGAGCAATACATAGTAATGTTTGGCATCATGAAAGTTAGTGCATAAATTGTCTTGTCACCTTGGGAAGCTGGCCTGAGCTTCATGGCCACCAGGAGGTCTGCTGTTGTGTTGACCCATGTTTCCATCATTTGGGAAGTCTTCTCTGGACTTCATACTATATTAGAAAAGTCAGTCTTGCTGCTATCTGCTTTCAACTTCTCCAAACATTTCTGCTCTTCTGATTCTGAGATCAGATGCAAGGCAGGGGACTCCTTCAGTTAAACCAGAAATGGACCCTCTACTTCTGCTTCTGATGGAGCTTTTGTTGGCCCAGGCAGCCTGTGGGATGCTCAGCACCAGGTGCTTCTTGACTTTGGGGAGGGATGCAAGAGACCCACTCAATCATTACAGGCCAGGAGACCATCTCATCAGTGGACTCTTCTCTGCAACAAATACTCTACAATCTGAGCTGCAAAATTTCAGTTTGAGTCCTTCTAAAAAGTTTCATCGGTAAGTTACATAATGTTCAATGATGTTATATTATGTTGCCTTTGAGAAAGAAAGTGGGTGAAGGAAAGCAGTGAGGTTTTAATTAATTAGATCTACAGTTACGTCTGTATCACTGCCTTTTTTGTAAAAAAAAAAAAAAAAATAGGTGCCGGAACTCACACATGTCACACAACCTGCCTTGCCTACCCTACAAAGTTCCATCCCAAAAAGGTGCCAGAACTCCGTTCTGGGCATTCTATGAGAAAAAAAGCCCTGTTCTGTATACAAACAGCATGAAGTGGAACACATTCAGCACATAAAACAAAAGTATGCTTTAAAGCTCAGCAGCCTTGTCCAACTGATCTGTAAATAATAATATAATAATAATAATAATAGTAATAATAATAGTAATAATAATAATGATAATAATGTTAATGATAATAATAGAGTGGAAGGGACCTTGGAGGTCTTCTAGTCCAACCCCCTGCTCAGGCAGGAAACCCTATAACCATTTTAGACAAATGGCTGTCCAGTCTCTTCTTAAAAACTTCCAGTGTTGGAGCACCTACAACTTCTGCATGCAAGTTGTTCCACTGATTAATTGTTCTAACTGTCAGGAAATTTCTCCTTAGTTCTAGGTTGCTTCTCTCTTTGGTTAGTTTCCATCCGTTGCTTCTGGTCTTGCCTTCAGGTACTTTGGAAAATAGCTTGACTCCCTCTTCTTTGTGGCAACTGCTGAGATATTGGAGCTCTGCTATCATGTCACACACACACCCCCCCCATCCTTTTCTTCATTAAACTAGACATACCCAATTCCAGCAACAATTCCTTATATGGAACACATTCAGCAGATAAAACAAAAGTATGCTTTAATGCTCAGCACCCTTGTCCAACTGATCTCTACATGGACAACTTACTTTCATCTCTCAAGGTGATTAGCTTGGGAAGTCATGGTTATGATCTCAGCGTGTCCATCAAAGAAAAGGACAGGAGTCTCTAATTGGTTAGTTCTGATCAATCCCTGTTCAGAAAAAAGACTATCCCTCTGTTAATGGAGCCCAGGACTGTGTTGGCTTTTTTGGCAGCTGCAGCACACTGCTGGCTCCTATTTAAGTGATTGTCCATTAGGACTCCAAGATCCCTCTCACAATTACTACTATTGAGCAAGGTGCCACCTATGCTGTACTTGTGCATTTGGTTTTTCTTGCCTAAATGTAGAACCTTACTTTTTTCCCCATTGACTTTCATTTTGTTAGATAGCACCCAGTGTTCAAGTCTGTCCAGGTCCTTCTGTATCTTAAGCCTGTTTTCTGGAGGGTTGGCTATTCCTGCCAGTTTGGTGTCATCTGTAAATTTGATGAGTTCCCCATCTATCCCCTTGTCCAAATCGTTGATGATTCTCTATATTCTATTTCCCTATCTCATTCATACATACAGCAGACTCATACACACATACATGCACATTATAAAAATATAACCTGTGTATTATAGTCCTTTGAGTGAATCGCAATTCCTGTTCCTACATGGTAAGGTCCATGCTTGCTTCTCAGCTGCATTTTCAGACATGGTTTACCATAATCTTTTCCTGGGATGTTTTTGGACTCCTCAGCCTGAGGTGAGAGAGAGTTCAAGGGACAACAATACCCAGATTGTCTGGAATGTGTCTGTTTCAGATAATGTTAGTAGAGAAGAGGAACTTTGGGGACAAAAACCTGTGCAGTCACAATAGCATATAAGAAATGCATTAACAGAATAACAGAGTTGGACGAGACCTTGGAGGTCTTCTAGACCAACCCTCTGCACAATCAGGAAACCCTATAACATTCTGGACAAACAGCTGTCCAATCTCTTATGAAAAGCCTCCAGTGATGGAGCATCCACAACATCTGAAGGCAAGCCATTCCACTAGTTAATTATTCTCACTGTCAGGAAATTTCTCCTTAGTTCTAGGTTGGTATTTTCACTGAATGTAACATTATGGGAAAATCCATGTATCTTTTCAGGAAAGTAACTGTGCTGTACTGGAAAATTCTGCCCTTCCTTTTTGCCACCCAAGAAATCAACAAAGATCCCCTCCTCTTACCCAACCTCACCCTGGGTTACAACCTCCATGACAACTTTCGAGACAGAGGATTGACATTGGATGGTCTGTTGGATTTGCTTTCGACTGGAGAGGCCAATGTTCCCAATTACAGCTGTGGAAGGAAGAGGAACATGCTGGTTCTCCTGGAAGAGACCAACTCTGACATATCCATCCTTATGGCTGCCATATTGGGCATCTACAAAATCCCACAGGTATAGAGCAAGTGCATGGCTGCAAGTTCATTCCAGAGCAGTTCAAGGAGATTTCCTCCATAGAAATGTTAAGCATGGATTAAGGTGTACAATTCATCTTTACATCCTCTTTCAGTCTCCCAAAGAGACAAGAATAAATACAGCCATAATTAACAGTTATCACTGAGTACAAAGATTAGTTCAAAATGTATGCTTGCTCAGATCCCGCCCTATGCAGGCTCTCTGGAAACATCAACTTTTTTTAAAAAAAATTATTATTTTATTTTCATTACAATCATAAGAAAAAAAATTCAGATACGTAAGAAGTTAAAATACAACACACAAATTCCGACATTGCTCACCCATTTCCCCCCAGACCGCGTCCCTCTCTCATCTCTTCACTTCCCCCTTCCTTCTACCTCCTCCTCTCCTCCCTCTCTCCTCCATCTTTCTACTTCCTTATCCCTCTCCTCTTCTAGAAGCATCAACTTTTCATAAAATGAGCTCTGGATTTCTTCTTAACCTTCCATTGATGACAGCTACATTCTCTGCATTTCTGATCCCCTACTAAATCCACCAAGGTAGGCTGGAATCTTCCAGCCACTACCTAAGCTCTGACATTATATTTTCAGGATCTCATATGTTGGCTTTGTAAAAACCCCAAATAAAACATAAATCTTCTTTTTGTTTCCAGATCAGCTACACTTTTATTTCACCAATCCTGAATGATAAAACTCAGTTACCCTTTTTCTACCGGACTGTCCCCAAAGAAGATGCTCAGAACCTGGGGATTGTTAAACTGCTGCTGTATTTTCGGTGGACGTTTATTGGCCTCTTTGCTGCAGACACTGATAATGGAGAACATTTCATTAGGACCTTCAATCCAGTGCTGGCTCAGAATGGCATCTGTGTTGTTTTTTCACAAATCATATTATTAAACACTGAGAACCACAAGTATCTGGTTTCCGTTTTCAACATGTGGATCCAAATCAATGTATTTGTTTACTATTCAGAGTTTACATTCGTAGAAGGAGCTTTTTTTCTAGAAAACATATTAAATTCCTTGAGAAAGCCTATTGCGGGGAAACTTTGGATCACAACAGCTTTGTGGGATCTCACCTTTGAATTATCATATAATACTCTTTCTTTCAGTTATACCCATAGTATTTTTTCTTTCCTTATCCAGACCAGCCAAAGGACCAAATTTAATGATTTCATAGATTTCTATTTTTATATCGAAGCATTTATGGTTAAAAAATTTCACTGTACATACGGAAAGCCTGCCTTGTCTGTGAAAGGCTGGACAAGGTGTACAGAGAAAGAGAACTTGGAGACTCTGCCTCAAGAGATGATTGGAAAGATCTTCTCTCTAGATAGCTCCTTAACTTACAATGCCATCCAGATTGTGGCACATGCCTTAAATGTGGCCTATTCATCTCAATCCCAGAGGATAAGGATGGAGAGAAAAAGCAAGCTGGAAGTCGAAAAGATCCAGCCATGGCAGGTATTTCCTTATAGTTTCCATGTGTATTGCTAAGGGTGACAGATAGATGATGAATGTCACAAAACATTCTTGGAGAAATATGGAATATGTTAAGAAAAATTATGAAACATTTTCTTTCATAAGATCCCTTATCTTCCTCTTATTTTTTTCCTTTGGCCTCCAGAATTGCTGAATGGCAAATTATACATTGGCTGTGTTGTCACACACCACTAAAATTCTTTTATCTCAGGTGCGTTAAGCTTTTCTTTCTTCAGATTCTAGAATTTGGTGCTTATGGAAAGAGATTTTGGATTCTCTCCCAATATATTACAATGTAATACAACATTGAACTTAATGGGGATAAAAATTCGTTCTCCAAGTTTGTGGGTTGGTTTCTGAACATTTCATTACCAGGCTAGATAACATCTTCAGTGGAGTTTAAGGGATGTCAGCATCGGTGTTCACTGTTTATAAGGTTTTCAGGTGTGGGTGTGTCAAGTGAGGGTCTTGTGATGGGTCAGGTGTGAGTGAGAAGTGGGGGGCCTTGCATAGGTTGGTTGAGGGTCTGTGCTGTCGGTGCCATCTCTGATTGGCTGTGTGGTTGATTTGGATTCTGAGGAGTTTGCAGGCTTGTTGTAGGTCAACTTGTCTGTTGATGGAATTGCTGGTGGAATGCAGGCTTCAATGAACTCACGAGTGTGGCGGGTGGTAGTGTGGCCGATTATTTTTGTGTTGCTCAAAATAATCAAACTGGTATTGTTTGGTGCTGATGTGGATAGATATTAAGGATTTGGGATCATGACATTTGACTGCCAGCCAGTGTTCATGGATCCTATTTTGTAATTGATTTCATGCTTGTCCCATGTAGAATTGGTTGCAATGGTTAAGGTTGATTCTGTAGATTACATTGTTTCTTTCATTCTTCTGTATCTTGGTTCTGGATAATTCCTGGCAGAGTGTTGTTGTGGGTTTTTGAGCTATTGCTATTCCTAGGGGTTAGAGAATTCTGGCTTTCATTTTGACATCCCTTTTGTATATGGTAGAGTTAGTTTTTGCGTGATGGTTGGCTGTGTGCTATGTTGTGGTTTGGGTGCTGTGTGTTGGAATACGATTTTTTTGCGGGGGGATAGATGTTATGGAGAAAGACAGCAAGCAGCTATTTCTCTTCCACTTTTCTTAGTGTTGTGGTGCTGCAGTGTGTCCTGGCCCTTCTGAAGAGGGTCTGGACACAGCTTCTTTTGGGTGCAGTGGGTGGTTGCTTGGGAAGCTGAGGATCTGGTCCATGTGTGTAGGTTTGCAGTAGACGTGGGTTTCCAGTTCTCCGTTATCTAGTCTCCTTATGTCAATGTTGAGGAATGGGAGTCTGTTGTCTGTTTCCTCTTCGTGTGTGAATTTGATCCCAGGGAATATGTTATTGAGTAGATGGTGTGTTTCCTCAATTTGGGAGGATTTGATGATAAAGGTTTCAGAATTTTGGTTGAATCGTGCGTATAGCTATGGATTAAATTTGTTGCATGACTGCTTCTGCTATTAGGCCTGATATGGGTGATCCCATCATGGTACCTTGTACTTGGTTATTTATTAATTGTACTTAATATTACAATTATCAGTGTATATCCTTGTAAAATCACCCAAAGAGCGCCAGAATCAATATTTAAGCTTTCCCTCAGAATCAGTGTTCATATTTTCTTCAGATAACAAGTACATGGAACAGTCAATTGCAAATATTGACATTTGCTTTCCAATTTCCTAAAGCCAATTAATATTTCCAGGACTGAGTTGTACAAACTGATGCTGTGTCTTCTATACTGCTCCATCTTCTCTCTTGTGGAATCACAATGCAGGATCCAAAATAAATAATCAAGGCTCAGTGCAGTCCTTGTTATTCAGTGTGCGCAGGGGAAATTCTGCAAAGAATGTTGAGATAAAACCCTGTGGACAAAAGAATGCATCTATAGTTATACAGGACATCTCAGAGAAGAGGGGGAAACTCATGTATAAGCAATAGATGATGTAAGCAAACATATTTGTGGGTAAAGGATTTCCCTTCTCCTGCCCTTCTACCATCTAGTTATCTTCAAGGAGAGAAATAAAACAATAGAACAAAAGGAGAGGGGCCATCTGGGAATGCCATATGTTGAAAAGAAAGCATCTCCCGCAAGGATTTACACTGATAATTGTAATATTAAGTACAATTAATAAATAAGCAAATCTATGCATAGACAAATTATGCAAATTGTCCTGAGAAGAAAACAGGCTGCAACTCAATAAGCCAAATTCCTTATATCTCTGTACGTCAACATGTTCAGACGATTCCATTTCTGTAAAAACATCTTTCCTCATACACTGTAGCTTCACCATTTCCTGAAGGACCCCCAGATCTACAACAACACCATGGAAGGAATGTACTTGGATAGGAATGGAGATTTGATGGCTGACTTTGACATTTTGAGCTGGGTGTGGTTTCCTAATAAGTCCACCACCAGAGTGAAATTTGGGAGTCTAGTCAGAGAAGGAGCCACTGGAATCAAATTCAGCATCAACAAGGAAACCATCACGAAGCCTCAATGGCTCAATCAGGTGGGGGGGAAGGTGTCCCGTCTCTTTAGTTTTGTCCATCCTCTCAATCTGTGTCTCCTTCCTTCCCAAACTACATATCAGACTGACTAAGGAACAATTTCTTGACATTTAGAGGAATTAATCAGTGGGATGATTTTCCTCCAGAAGTTGTGGTGCTCCATCACTGCAGGGTTTTAGGAAAAGATGGAACAACCATTTGTCTGAAATAATATAGGGTTTCCTGTCCAAGCAGGGGGTTGGACTAGAAGACCTCCAAGGTCCCTTCCAAGTCTCTTATTCTGTTAAATTCATCCTTCAGACTTATACTGTTTCCGTTTAGAACTAGCAAAAGAAAATGTGTTGTGTGAAGTATGGAAATCTAAGGGACACAGAGGGAAATTATGTTTGGGTGGAGGAAAACAGAAGCACGATTTAAGCTGGGGGGGGGAGAGAAAGTAAATCTCTGTATTTTTTTCATTTGGACATGTAGATATGCAAGAATTGAATTTATCTAGACATTTGGTACAAGAAATGTGCAAAATCCGGCATCCTGGAGAATTCCAAAATTCCCATTTCTTCTCTAAATCATGCTGATGTGTTTTTCCAAAAGTTGCTCTGACAGTCTTCCAGAGTCAGTCCTCCAAAATGGAAGCATGTCTGACTATCATGAACTGCTTTCAGTGTAAAAAAAATTACTTTCTAGAAAATTATTCGACCTTCCCTGGAGTAGTCACTACAACATGGCCTGGAGGAGAAACACAATGTTCCATTTCTAGTCCATTTTGCACATACCTGTTTTGCTGATCCCATTCCAATTCTATAATTCATTTCATTGCTGATCAGTTTTGCCGATGCTTCTGAATGCCAATTCTATTCACTTTCAGCCCTTGCCTTACTCCGAGTGTGTGGAGCCTTGTCAGCCTGGATATTTCAAGGTGGTCCAGGAAGGAAAACCAATCTGCTGCTACAATTGCATCCCCTGTGCAGAAGGGAGCTTTTCCACCAAAGAAGGTGGGTGAGTGGGAATCAAAACAGCCCTTCAGATAGGAGCAAAGTTTCCTGCAGATCTTTTCTGAGAAGACATTTCTAATTTGGGTATTGTGGAGAGGGAGTATTAATTTAATTATCAGAATTAATTTCACCAAGGAGATCGCAATAATATGACCTGCAAGAATGTATTGGAATGAGATGATGAGATGTAGAAGAAGCCAAGCAGCTATGAGAAGTGTTGAGTCCGTCACGAAATGATAAGACACGAGAAGCAGTTGTAGTTCTCAGGAAACCTTTATTCTTCAGTTCAGCTTACATTGGAATATGGCGGCAACGCCCAAACTCTCGGCCTCCTTTTATAGGCCTTTTTCCCGGTTCAATCTGCTACTTTTTGCGCGCCAGAACCCGCGCATGCGCACAAGTACTGGCGACAGCCTGTCTGGTCCCGGGCAGCTTGTACCTGCCCGGAACCGCCTGCAATGCCCCGAGCCTGTTTGCACAGGCCCAGGACATAACACCCCTTCCCCCCGGGCTAAAACTACAACCAATGCCATAATAAAACACAACCCCATTTCAGTGCAGTGCTCTGCTCCCGATACTCGGTGTTCTCCTCCCGTTACCATTGGCCTCTGTGCCTCTATTTTTACTGGCTCTGTTTTGCCAATAGCGTTATGTAATCTTCTAAGTACTTAGGAGATTTCCTCGCTCTCTGGGACCTCCTAAGCTCTGGGTGCTTGCCAGGTGTTCCCTGACTGAGGGGAGACGTGTGCCTGTTCCCTCCATTCTGCCTTGGTGCCCCCAAGGACTGTGCTCCAATGCCTGGCCTGCTTGCTTGCCCACCGGGCTTGTCAGGCCAGGGCTTCTTCCAGTGTGTGACCTGGTTGTCCCACCTAGCTGTAGGCTCTCTGGCCCCTCTACGTGGTTGCCATTGTTGGGCGTTTCTGTAGAGCCTCCTAGATCCGTCCAAGACCTGTCAGAAGGCTGTCTGTCCCCTGAATCCCGTTCTGTGTTTGGGCTTGTGTGGGTTTCAGTGTTGTAGTCGGGATTTGGTTCCTCGACCACCTCCCTGTGTGTTTGCCCCCTTCTAGGGACAGGGGTAGTGTCGGGCCAACTAGAAGGAGTGTGTGATGCGGGTGAGTAATGATTGTGCCCCCGGGGTGACTCCCTGGCTGGAGTAGGCATTGATGCCTGGCTTCTAGTTGGGCTCCATGACTTCCTGTTGGGAGCAATTGCAGAATCTTGGAACGGGCTGTTTGTTGCTTCCCCATCAATGTACAGGAGCTTGGGGCATTTCAGGGCGTGAGCATTGACAAAGGTGGCAAGCATGCACCTTAGCTTCTATGTCTTTGTCTACCCCCGGCCACCACAAATGGCTGCGCGCAAGGGCCTTCATTCGAACAATGCCAGGATGACCCTCGTGGAGGGAACCTAAGACCCTAGTCCTCATTGAGGTGGGAATGACAACTCTGCTTCCCCAAAGCAGACAACCCTGCGAGGTGGACAACTCGTTCCTCTTAGACCAGAAACCCTGAAACTCAGGACCAGGACAGTGCTCAGGCCATCCGGACAAAACCCAAGAAAGGACACGTGAAAGTGTGTGATCTGTGCCTGATTCAGCGGCTACATCCCTGGCATTCAGGGGGGACTCGGGCAAGGCTTGAATAGAAAGAATATTGACAGCTGGTGCAGGGTCAGCCTCTATTACCGGCAGGGGTAATCTACTGAGGCCATCAGCATGGCCCATTTCCTTCCCAGGCTTGTGAAGTAGGGAAAAATCATATGCAGACAAAAAGATAGACCACCTGAGCATCCTGGGGGAGATGATTTGGGGAGTTTGTTTACGTGTGGTAAACAGTCCCAACAAAGGCTTATGGTCAGTGAAGACCGTGAAATGCCTACCATACAAAAAATCATGGAATTTTTTAATTCCAGCAACAACAGCTAAGGCCTCCCTGTCTATTTGAGCATAGTTGCGCTCAGCTGAAGACAATGTCCTGGAGTAATATGCAACAGGAACCTGAGTTCCATCAGACCTGAGGTGGCTCAGTACAGCACCTACCCCATAAGGGGAAGCATCACAAACGATGCACACAGGAAGGGACTCATTGAAGTGAGCAAGTACACTGTTAGAAGTGAGCAAGGCCTTGACCTCATTGAAACTTGCCTTATGTGTTTGTGACCACTGCCACATTGCCTGTTTATCTAATAGCCTGTGAAGAGGCTCAGCTACACTAGCCTTATGTGGGAGAAAGGAATTGTAGAAATTCAGAAGGCCCAGAAAAGCCTGTAGTTCGGCCTTAGACTTTGGCCTAGGGGCTTGCATAATGGCTTTTAGTTTGGATTCAGCAGGATGAATCCCAGCAGCATCAATTTTGAACCCCAGAAACCCAGTAGAAGGCACCCCAATTTTACATTTGTCCTTTTTTGAGTTTGAGTCCTGTTTTCCTGAATCTTAACAGGACAGCCCTTAGCCTTTCAGCTAGAATGTGTGTAGAGTCTCCTGCAATTAAGACATCATCAAAATAGGGGCAAACCCCTGGTATACCCCGTAGTGTGTTTTCCATTACGCTTTGGAAAATCCCAGGAGCGACATTTACTCCAAATTGAAGTCTCTTTACCTTGAAAGCCCCTCTGTGGGTCACAATAGTCTGAGCTATAGCAGCGTCATCATCAACAGGCAGCTGTTGATATGCTTGAGCTAGGTCAAGCTTTGCAAAAACGCGCCCCCCCTTGAGGGAGGCCAGGATATCACTAACCACAGGACCAGGATAGGCATGTTACTGCAATGCCTTATTTAGAGTGCATTTGTAATCAGCACAGATGTGAATGTCCCCATTTGCCTTAAGAGGCGTGACAATGGGGGTCTCCCATGGACTGGAGTCAACAGGTTCCAGAATTCCTTGTTGGATCAGTTCCATGGATCAGTTTATCCAACTCAGTGTCAATTTTACTCTTTAAAGCAAAAGGGACCCTTCTTGCTTTAATTCTAATGGTAGTGACCGTGGGGTCTAGCTTTAATGACACAGGGGGTCCTTTGAATGTGCCCAGCTGGGGGCTGAAAACATCTGCAAATTCTTTGCAGACTTCCTGTAGGTCGAGTGTTTGTAGACTGTTGAGCCGTGTGACGTGTATCCCCAAGGCCTCAAACCATTCGAGTCCTATGAGACTCGTTCATTCACCCCCTACTACCAATAGGTCTAATGAACCTTCAAAATCCTTATACTGTACATTAAGGGTGGCCTCCCCCTTAACACACACTCTGGAATTTTGAAAATACGTTAGCACAATGTCAGAAGGCCTCAACTTGGCCTGGGTTCCGCTGCCGGAACAAATCTTCTTAAATGTGTGCATAGAAATGATCGAAAGTGCAGACCCCGTGTCCAGTTCCATAGTTAATGGAACCTCTTGTAGCTTCACCTTAAGTGACAGCTTTTTCTTAATGGGCTTGTGTGTGCCTGTCCTATAGATGCTTCTTCGCGAAGCGCAAAACCCCACCCTATTCTGGCTGGGAACCCTGGTACCTTTCGGGCGCAATTCTTCCTGAGGTTGTACCTTCTGACGGCCCAGGCACACAGCTGCAATGTGTCCTTGTTTTCTGCACGCCGGGCAGATAGCGGAGCGGAACTTGCAGTCGGTTCTCTTGTGGCAACCTCCACAACCGATGCACTTGGGGAGAGCTGAAGAGCTTCCTCTTGGTTTTCCTTCCTTTGTGGGGTGGAGACGGTCCACTTCCTCGTCCGGATCCTCCTCGGAGTTCCTCTGGACTTCTTTCTGGTGCACGGATGCAGCATCTGGACTGTTTCTGATCAGCCGCATGTTCTTGATGGCGCCGCCCGCTGCTTCTTCTGCGGTGACCTCTCTCAAGGCATCTTGGAAGGACAAGTCCTCCTTGGCGAAAAGTCTCTGTTGCAACCCTCGATGCCTTAGCCCGCATACAAACCGGTCCCTCAGTCGTTCTTCGAGGTCCTTGAATTCGCAATGTTTGGTGGCTTTCCTCAATGCGGCGATGTACTCCTTGGCCGATTCTCCGGGTCGTTGATCCCTCTGCTCGAAGGTGTGACGCCACGCGATGATGGACATCTTCAGCTGGAAGTTCTCCTTCAATAACTTCTTTAGATCTGCGTAGCTGACAGACTCTAAAGGAACAGGAGCTGCAAGGTTCTCAGCGATTTCGAATGCGTCTTGAATGCAAACGCACAGCAGGGTGGCAGCCTTCAAGCTATCTTCCCTCACCTGGTTCACTTTGAGGTAGTTTTCCACTCTGGCCACATAGGACTCCCACCTCTCTGGATGTGAGACGTCGAATTCCGAAAGCCTTCCAATCTTTGCCATTTTTAAATCAGGAAGGGTCTATCAGCCAGCCTACCCCCGAATGAATGCTGGATTGGCGGGTAGCTGCCGAGTCAACGCCGTTCCTGCCGCTCCGGACTCACTCGGGTAAGCTTACACCTTTTCTTCTTCGATGTAAGGCATCCCACCTTCGTCGCCAGTATTGAGTCCGTCGCGAAATGGTAAGACACGAGAAGCAGTTGTAGTTCTCAGGAAACCTTTATTCTTCAGTTCAGCTTACATTGGAATATGGCGGCAACGCCCAAACTCTCGGCCTCCTTTTATAGGCCTTTTTCCCTGGTCAATCTGCTACTTTTGGCGCGCCAGCACCCGCGCATGCGCACAAGTACTGGCGACAGCCTGTCTGGTCCCGGGTAGCTTGCACCTGCCCAAAACCGCCTGCAATGCCCCGAGCCTGTTTGCACAGGCCCGGGACATAACAAGAAGCATCTGCAACTTTGTGGAAGATCAGTTGAAATGACATGAAGCAGCTTGTTGTTACACCATGACAAACAGAATGATGTTGCTTCTAGAGTATGACACTCTCCATTGAGATGAATGAAAGCCAACTCTCACAGGACCTCGTCGGTAAGCTTGTCATCTCCATTCTAGCATGGATACAGTATAGACACATTTCTGCCTACCCATCTTCTCCAAAGATATCCAAGGAGTAGGCAATCATGGTCTGTATTTCCTGTGGAATACAGGGGGAACACATTGGGGGAATACATTGCTATTGGAGAGGACTCTCTCCTTATTATGTCTATTAGAGAGAAAGGTCAAACCAGACAAGTTTATCTATCCCCTTTTAATCATTAACCATTGGGATTTGGTGGGACAAAATGAATCTATAAATAGTTGAACAATATTGGTATTGTATTTCAATTTTATTCTTCAGTTAATGAGTAATGGGACAAATCAAACTCCATTTTTGAAAAACAGAATATTCCAACCCTGTCAGTTTGGCCAATCCCAGTCCATTAGGGACCTTTCTACATGATGTAGATGGTTGTCCCTTCTCCCCTTTTGCTTCCTAGAGTTGTCTGCCCCTAATCTAGCCACATTTTCACACTTGATCCACTTGGGACACATACTAATGCAAAGAAGCACAGCTATACACATACTCCTAAATTTTTATTTCTGCCTTCCATCCCCCTGCTGATGAATACACACAAATTCAGATGTGGGTTTCCTGATTTCAAATTTTAACTCCCGTCCTATAAATTCATGGTAAATATACATTTGTCCTCCGCAGATGCAGACCAGTGCACCAGATGTCCAGATGATCAGTATCAGAACAAGCATCGAGATCAATGTATCCCCAAAATTGTCACCTTTTTGTCCCATCAAGAGCATTTGGGAATTATTCTTACTTTCTTTGCCCTATTCCTAATCTTAACCACAGTTTTAGTCTTGGGAATCTTCATTAAATTCCAAGAAACTCCCATTGTCAAAGCCAACAACCGGGACCTCTCCTATATCCTCCTGATCTCCCTTCTGCTTTCCTTCTTCACTTCCTTTCTCTTCATTGGTCAGCCAAGGAGAACCACCTGTCTTCTCCAACAAACAATTTTCAGCATCATCTTCTCAATTGCTGTGTCTTCTGTCTTGTCCAAAACAATTATGGTGGTGCTGGCCTTCCTGGCCACAAAGCCAGGAAACAGAGTGAGGAAGTGGCTAGGCAAGAGTCTGGCCAACTCCCTCATCCTTTCCTGTTCCAGTATCCAGGTTGTCATTTGTTTCACCTGGTTAGGAGTCTTTCCTTCATTCCCTGATTCCGACATGTATTCGCAGCCTAGAGAGATTGTTCTGCAGTGCAATGAAGGCTCTGTCACTATGTTTTATCTTGCCCTTGGTTACATGGTCTTTCAGGCTGCCATTTCCTTCGTGGTTGCTTTCCTGGCCAGGAATCTGCCTGCATCCTTCAATGAAGCCAAGCTGATCACCTTCAGCATGCTGGTCTTTTGCAGTGTCTGGATCTCCTTTGTGCCTACCTATCTGAGCACCAAAGGGAAATTCATGGTTGCTGTGCAAGTCTTCTCCATCTTGGCCTCCAGTGCTGGGCTTCTGGGCTGCATCTTCATCCCTAAGTGTTACATCATTTTGCTAAGGCCAGACCTGAATACAAAGGAGCAACTGATGTTCAAAGCTGAAGTAAAAAAATGATTCTGGGGATATAATTCTCACCCAATATAATTCCCACCAATTGGGTACTTTTCAGGAGAAAACATTATCAGGCTGCTTTTTGAAGTGATCTCCTTGTTAAGCCTAATTTCCATGTTTTCATGTTTCTGTGTCTGGCAGTATTATTTAGCGTTTTAGGCTTCATTATTAGCCTTTAAGTGAGGATATTATTAGCATTTTAGTTTGCCAGTGTTGGTCTCCTTTCAGACTTTAGAAAGAATGCTTTTCTTCTGTTTTTTTCTTTGGGAAAAAATCTAGCCTTTTCAGCAACTGAACTTTAGACAATGTATTCTGAAAGTAATTGAATAGACTTGCAAGTTTTAAGTAAGAAACAAATCAAGCCTGGAAAGGGCATGATGTAACCCATAAATTTACCATTTGTGGAATGTAATCTCTCATCAATGTTTTCTATTGTTCAGTTTTCTTGGGTAATAAATGTCATTCATTCTTTCTATAGTTGCTTTCTGATTTATCACATATACCAAATTTTTGTATCATTTGTTTCTGTGCCCTATCAAAAGACTTGGACCACCCACCGTTCCCAAAAATGATTTTCACTGTGGTTTATATTGTTGGGTAGGGGTGAAAAGGCTAGTTTTGCAAAAGAAAAAAATGTTTTTAATCTCTCAAGTTTGGAGAAATTTTCATCAGCTCCAGGCCAAATTTAGGGTGTCTGAATTTCAGGCAACAATTGGAGAAAATAAAACTGCAACATAAATGGTGCACACCTTTTTCTTTTAATCCAAGGGACATTTGTTCATTAATAAAATATTTTATAATTTTTTTATTAAAAAATTTTGAAATTTTACAATAAAAACCCCTTCCCCAATCCCTCCCAACCCTCCCCAAAACCCTCCCCCATTCCTCCCAGAGCTGAATACAGGCTTAACTAGAACTTAAAAGAAAAAAAAATACACCCAAGTAAACCTTAAACCAATATCATTACACTCAGTAAACAGATTATAACATACTTTAACTCCATTATATATAAAAAAAGGAAGGAAAATGAAAAAATAAAAAAATTAAAGAATAATAATAATTACACTTCTAAATAAATATCTTAAACTTTAAATATAAATTATTCAAAAGCTAGATGGTATTTTCTTATATCATACTTATATTGTATAAAATTTATCCATCTTTTCCACACCAAAAGGTACTTCTCTTGCGATTGATCTTTCAAGAAAGCCGAAATTTTTGCCATTTCCGCTAAATAAGATACTTTAAAAAACCATTCTTGCAAAGTAGGCAAAGATTCCTTCTTCCAATCAAGCTTCTCAACCACCGACGCAAGTCCTGATAGAGCCATAACTATGTCTTGCCTCAAAATAGTGTTATTCTGCTCTAACAGGTTCTTCATTTCCCCTCTAATTTCAGTTTTATTCTGATCTAGAAGCTCCTTCATTTCCCCAAATCAGAGGGGAAATGAAGGAGCTTCTAGATCAGAATAAAACTGAAATTAGAGGGGAAATGAAGGAGCTTTTAGATCAGAACAAAACTCAAATTAGAGGAGAAATGAAGAACCTGTTAGAGCAGAATAACACTATTTTGAGGCAAGACATAGTTATGGCTCTATCAGGACTTGCGTCAGTGGTTGAGAAGCTTGATTCTAGAGTGGAAGAGGTCATAGATAAGGTTGACATTTTGTAAGATAAATTTGAAGGCATGGAAAAAAGGATGGAAATTTCACAAGACGACATTGTTATGTCTCAGTACAGGGAAATGGAATATGCTTTAAGAATCAGGGGTCTGAAAGAGGATATGAATCAAGATCTGACAGAGATTGTGGTTAATGACTTTGCCGTTATTTTGAATAGGGAGAAAGATGGAATACTTAGAGAAGTGGAAAAAATTTATAGAGTTAACTCCTGGGTCGCAAAACAGAAGAACTTACCAAGAGATGTGGTGATTTATTTTGCAAAGAGATCTCTGCGCAATGAAATTATACAAGCTTTCTATAACAAGAGATTTCAGATTGCTGCTCAAGATGTTATTATTTTAAAGGAGATCCCATCTAAAATTCTAAGAAAGAGAAAAGACTTTGCTTTTCTAGCTAATGAACTTAAAACAAGAATGATGCCATTTAGATGGGAGATTCTGATGGGTATTGTCGTGAGCCATGCGGGGACGCGTTATAGACTTAATACAGTCACTAAAGCAAAGGAGTTTTACAGTTCGGTCCTGGGAGCAGGCTCACCATCATCTATGATGCAGAAAGTTCTGGATGGTAAAGAGGTGGAACAGCAGTCCGAAGGACTAGGTGTGATGGTTGCTGGAAAGTTACAGGCGGAGTGGTCGCAACAAACAGAGATCAAAGAGCAAAGAATGACCCGTGCAGCACATAGACGCAAGGAAAAGGAACAACAGAAGAAAGAAGTTAAAGAATCTCTTCAAGAAAGTGTTTCGTTGCCGGTGGGAGGAGCAAGACCCAAGAGTTCTGCAGCACATTCTTCAATGGCAGATCTGCAGGCAGTCTTCTCCAGGCTTCTGGTTAAGGGAGATGGTAAAGCTCCTGACTTGGAATGCTAATGGCCTTAATTCCCCTCAAAAGAGAAAGAAAAATCGCAAAAGAAGTTTTTTGCGGTATGGGAAAAATGGATAGACTTTATACAACATAAGTTGGATATAAAAAAATATTACTTAGTTTTTCAATAACTTATATATAAATTTTAATATTTTATAGATTGTATCCTTTTTTAATTTCCTTATATTTTTATTTTTATTTTATTTTTTAATATCTCTTTTCTTCTTTCTTTTTTTATTATTCCTTTTCTTTTTAAGCATTTTTCTTTTTTAATATTCATGCTTTTTTATACATATATTATTGTTAATCATTTTATAAGTTGTTTATGTAATGTATTTAGACGTATCTATGGATTATACTTTTTAAATTCTTTTTAAGATTTTAAGAAATTTTAATTAAGCCTATATTCAGCTCTGGGAAGGTTGGGGGATGCAGTGGGAGGGTTAGGGTGGGTTGGGTAGGGTTGTTTTTTTTTTTCTTTTTGTAAAAATTTTAAAAAAAATTCAATAAAAAAAAAGTGGCATCCAAGCAACCACATCTCCAACATTTAGGCTGCAGGTTTGAATACATACGAGACATCTTTTGTGGATCAAGGTGCCATCTATAAAACATTTTATAAAAATTTTCCCTTAAATTTTGGGCTTGTGTAAATTTAACATTCTTCACCCAAATAATCTCCCAAGTATCTAATAGAATCGGTTCATCAAAATTTTGTGCCCACTTAACCATACAGTCTTTAACTAACTCTGCTTCTGAATCCAATTCCACTAACACACCATAAATTCTTTTAATATGAGTTCGACTTTGATCTCTGATTTGTTTTAACAAATTCTCATCCTCTCTAAACAAGCCCACCTTGCAATCTATCTTCCACCTTTCCGATAGTTGTCTATACTGAAACCAAGAATAGATAATATTTTCTTGTACTAATTCATCCATAGATTTTAATTGCCAATTTTTACCATCCCACTTAAGTAATTGTGTATAAGAAATAGTATCCATCTTAACTCCTCTCCTTATTCCTTCTATTGCATGCCATGGAATAGCCCATTATGGAATTCTTGAATCACTTCTCTAATATTTCTTCCAAACCCGAAGTAAAGAAATTCTTAAGATATGAGATTTAAAAACCCTATCGACCTTTTTATTATAAATTAAATAGGCATGCCATCCAAACAATAAATCCCATCCCTCCAGAAGGAGTATATCTGCATTTGTTAAATTAACTCAATCACTAATTAATGTCAAAAGCACAGCATCGTAGTACAATTTCAGATTCGGTACCTTGAGTCCACCTCTCTCTCGTATATCTTGTATATAATATGCGTTTCCTGCAAACAAATAATGTCATTATTATGCTGCTTCAAATAGTGAAATATTTTTTTTCTCTTTTGAGGGGAATTAAGGCCATTAGCATTCCATGTCAGGAGCTTTACCATCTCCCTCATCCAAAAGCCTTGAGAAGACTGCTTGAAGATCTACCATTGAAGATTGCACCGAAGATCTCTTAGGTCTTGCTCCTCCCACAGGCTCAGAAACAAATTCTTGTAAAACTTCTTTGATATCTTTCTTCTGTTGTTCCTTTTCCTTACGTCTATGCGCTGCCCGAGTCATTCTTTACACTTTCATCTCAGCTTGTTGAAACCACTCAGCCTGTGATTTTCCAGCTTTCATCAACACAACTTCTTCAGACTCCTGCTCAACCTCCTTCCCATCCAAGACTTTAAACATTATAGGTGGTGATGAGCGTGCTCCCAGGACTGAAGTATAGAACTCCTTTGCTTTAAAAACAGTATTAAGTCTATAACGTGTCCCCAAATGGCTCACCACTATTCCAATCAGAATATCCCATCTGAATGGCATTTGCCTTTTTTAAAGTTCATCTGCCAGAAAAGCAAACTCTTTTCTTCTTCTCAAAATTTTAGATGGGATCTCCTTTAAAATTATAACATCTTCTGCAGCAATCTGGAACCTCTTGTTATAAAAAGCTTGTATGATTTCATTGCACAGAGATCTTTTCCCAAAGTAAATTACCACATCTCTTGGCAGGTTTCTTTGCTTTGCAACCCAGGAGTTAACTCTAAATATTTTTTCAATTTCTCTAGATATTTCCTCTTTTTCTCTGTCCAAAATCACAGCAAAATCATTTACTACCATCTCTCTCAGGTCTTGTTGCATATCCTCTCTCAGGCCCCTGATTCTTAAAGCAAACTCCATCTCTCTATATTGGGACATAACAATTTCATCTTGTGAAATTTCCACCTTTTTTTCCATTCCTTCAAACTTTTCCTCCAAGACCTCCACCTTATCTGCAACTTCTTCAACTCGAGAATCCAATTTTTCAACCACAGAAGCAAGTCCTTTTAAAGCCAAAACTATATCTTGCCTCAAAATGCTATTATTCTCCACTAAAAGCTCTTTCATTTCACCTCTAATTTGAGATATAGCATTTCCCATTATATCTTGCATATCTTTTACCGTTATTGGTTGTAGAGGAGGAGAAGATGGTGGTATGAGTTTAGCTTGGTCTGCTGGTAATATCGCAGGAGAAGAAGCCACCTTAGGTACTGTAGAAGTTGCTTGACGCTTTGAAGCCATTTTCAAAAATTTATTTCTTCTTTCCTTCTTCTTAAGAAAAAAAAATACAAAAGATACAAAAAAAATCCCTTAAAAAAGTAAAAAAAAAAAGGTTAAACAGAGAGGGAAAATAATTATTTAAGACCCAAATCAACCTTCAAAAAATCATTATAAGTAATCAAATCCGTTCCGTTCCATTCCAATCACTTAGAAAAGAAAAAAGAAAAAAAAAGCCTGCCAATCGCCATTTTACTTTCCCTTTCAGCAAAAGAAAAAAAAGGGAATAAAAATAAATCTTTAAACTAAAGGCCAAATAAAATCAAAAAAATAAAATCCTCTATTCAGCTCTGTCCGCTTTTAAAATAACTCACCAGATCACTATAATCGCGGAGGTGGGAGCGGCATCTTGCTTTGTCCCTAGAGACAAAGACAGCTCAGAAGCGGAGACAATATGAACTCCCTGGGAGCACTCTTTTCACCCCCCCAAAAAAATTCTTTGGGGGATTTCAGAGGCTCTACCACTATTCAGATGATACTCCCCTCCTTCCCTTTGCCCGGGAAGGAGGTTTTGAACCGCAGAACAGCTAATGCCTGCTGTTCTTAGAGGTTCTAACACTTTCTCAGGAGGACGGCTACAAAGTAGCCGCCATCGCCAGCGCAAATCCACCGGAAGTCATATTTTATAATTATTAAGATCTACCAAACTGTTAGAAGAAAGTATGTTCTCTTTTTTCTGTAATCTATCCTGTCTAACAATCAAAAGTACTTTTTATCAGATCAGAAGTACTTTTTATTTATTTGAGGGGTCCTTGGTGTTCTTTGAGCTTGCTTGTTTTCTTGCAGACATTTCATTACCAAACTAGGTAACATCATGAGTGCTAGTAACTATCATCAGTGACTATCACTGATGATGTTACCTTCTTTGGGTAATGAAACATCTGCAAAAAAACAAGCAAACTCAGAGTGCTCAGCACTCGTCATTTCAATCTTGAGCTAGAAATATTTATTAGCATTTTTTTTTCATTTTTATGCAAGAAAGGAATAAGAGGGTTGCAGTCATGAATAAATGTAGATAATTTCCTTCCTGTAATCAAAGAAGTTAATCTATCCGTTTCAGCTATTCTAACAAATTCACCAGCCATTTCTCCATAGTGGGTTGTGTGTCTGAGGATCCCATCAGGGGAGGGCTGAGACTGTCTAATAGAACCCACAGATCATTGGTAAGAAGGGGTCAGGATTGGGTGGGAGATGCTGGTGTGGTGTTCCTGCTTTCAAGGAGAAAGGTCAGAGGAGAGACATGTAAACAAAGCAATAGATTGATGAAGAAACCCTGATTGGCAGATATGAAATGACATTTGATTGAAAGGGGGAAAGGAAGGATAAGCAGTAAAGATGCCTACTCATTTTCTTCAAAATAAAATTAGAAAAGAGAATCTATTGCACAAGAAAGGAAATTTTTGGAAACTTCCCAAATTTCTAGATTCATGTAACCCCAAGTTAGCTTCTTGTTAGCACTTTAACACTCTGCTCAAGTCAATGTCATAAATGCTAATAGCAGAGAAGAGGTCTCTTCTACGGTCATGCCAACACTCTTAAATACTACAAATATCATTACAGATGCGTTTTGTATGTTGAATTGTGTATGACTCTAGCTAGACTCCAGCAGTATGTGGATCAAGAACTTCCAGAAGTACAGGCAGGATTTCGAAGAGGCAGAGGAACTAGAGATCAAATTACCAACAAACGCTGGATCATGGAGAAAGCTAGGCAGTTCCAGAAAAACATCTACTTCTGCTTCCTCGCCTATCCAAAACCTTTGATTGTGTGGATCACAACAAATTGTGGCAAGTTCTTAAAGAGATGGGAGTACCTGACCATTGTATTTGTTTCTTGAGAAACCTATATATGGGCCAAGAAGCAACAATGAGAACTGGACATGGAACCACTGATTGGTTCAAAATTGGGAAAGGAGTCCAGAAAGACTGTATTTTGTGACCTTCCCTATTTAACTTATATGCAGAGGACATCATAAGAAAGGCAGGGAACACTGCATACAGTTTTGGTCACCAAACTACAAAAAAGATGTTGACACCTTGGAAAAAGTTCAGAGAAGAGCAATTAAGATAATCCAAGGCCTGGAGACTAAAACATATGAAGAACAGCTGTAGGACTTGGGTTTGGCTAGTCTAAAGAAAAGAAGAAATAGGGGTGACATGATAGCAGTATTCCAGTATTTGAGAGGCTGCCACAAAGAAGAGAGGGTCAAATTATCCTCCAAAGCATCAGAGGGCAGGACAAGAAACAATGGTTGGAAACTAATCAAACAGAGAAGCAACCTGGAATTAAGGAGAAAGTTCCTAATAGTGAGGACAATTAACCAGTGGAGTGGCTTGCCTTCAGAAATCATGGGCATTCCATCACTGGAGGTTTTTAAGAAGAGACTGGACAGTTACTTGTCTGAGATGGTATAGGTTCTCCTGCTTGAGCGGGGGGCTGGACTAGAAGACCTCCAAGGTCCCTTCCAGCTCTATTCTAGTCTAACATCCCGATTGTTGTCTTTAATTATGAGAGTTTCTTGAAATTTACTGAAGGTGCCCAACACTAAGCCTGATCCCAAAAAACAGAAACAAGGGAAGGGAAGCTGGGATGATCCCCAAGTGGTTAAAGCACCATGCTAGGAAGTGGGAAACCATGAGTTCAAGCCCCCCTTTAGGCATGAAAACTGGCTGGGTGACTTTGGCCATTTTTCTTATCTCAACCCACCTCTCAACCAACGGATCAAATGTGACTTGTGGACCATAAAAATGCCCAGGTCTACATTAGTGGATCAAGGAAAGGCCATGCTGAGCCTATCAAAACAGCCTTTCATGGAAATGTCAAGGTATATTATATTTCCAAAAGTCTGTCCCCTTTTTTCTGGAGTCATCCACACACTCTGCATACACAGTGAAGATGTTTCCTTCTGCAAAAGGAAGATAGCCATAGCAGCATATGGGCTTCCCCTCCTGCACTGCCTTCCCAAATCCTGGACAATTTTCCACACACTGGGAAGGAGGCAGGCTCTGAGCAGATGGAGGAAAACTGAACTCATTGTCAGAAAATTCTATTTATTTATTTTATATCCAGTCTTTATTATTTTTATAAACATTTCTCTATGCCTGTGAAATGGATAGGAATGAGGTCAAGAAGGAAAGCAGGAGAGATATGAGGAGGATGTGTGTGTAAGCCACTCAGTGTCACCTGGCATCTTGAGATGAGCAGCATATAAATTTGATAAATAAATACATAAATAAATAAAGTAGGAGAGATCCTGAGTATTGGCTTTTAGTAAGTGAAAGGATGTTTCTTTCCTCACTTGCTTCTGCCTCTGCAGATATACTGTGTGGGGTGGAGGCAATGGGGCAGACTGACAAAATGTTTCTCATGATATCACCTGGGTCTTATCTCAAGATTCACATACAAAAGGTCAGGGTTGTACGGTGACACCACAATCCCCATTTCATTTCCTCACCACTGTGATGTGCAGTAGATATTTATGGAAGCAAAGTATTTAGGACTCAGGGTGAAATACTCTTCATCAGACTATCATTTTGGCAGAGAGGTTCAGATAGACTTTTCTACCGTTGGATCAGTATGAGACAACCAGAGATGTCTCATGTTGGATATCTCTGTCTGAGGTTATATAACAGCCATGTCAAACACAAGGCCCGGAGGCCGGATGTGGCCTGCGAAGTGGTTTCATGTGGCCTGTGAAGCCATCCTGGAAACAGTGAGGGAACGGCCCCCTCTGCCTTGGCTCTGGCCCAGACCGGCCGGGAGCCAATGTACAATTTTGTGGTGGCCATCTATGCTGAAACGTATTCAGTCTTAGCTCTATAAGCCCACCCACCCCCTGCATGGCCTGAGAGGAACAGTGAGGCTCCTCCATGGACCATGACTTGGCACTTGCCCCGGTCCCATTCCCTTCTGCCAGAGACCCTCAGATCTGTCCCACTCCTTCCCAGGCCCCCACAGGCACCCTTGATGTGAACGGGGTAGAGCTGACCACACCCACCCAGTAGTCCACATCCACTCCATCCACGCCCACCCAGTAGGCCACACCCACCCTGGCCACACCCATCTGCCCCCCTGATGCGGCCCTCAATTAAATTGAGTTTGACACCCCTGTTATATAACAAGGGAGCGGCTTTTTATTTTCCTTGACTCTTCCAGATAAAAAGGAGCATGTCACATGGATGGATGGATGGATGGATGGATGGATGGATGGATGGATGGACAGATGGATGGATGGACATCTATTTGAATCATATGCATTCAATTCCAGCATGGGAATAAAAGTAAAGCCGCCCTGAGTCCTTTGGGATTGGGCGGCATATAAATATTTGAAAATAAATAAATAAATAAATAAATAAATAAATAAATAAATAAATAAATAAATAAAGCATCTACCCTAAAACATAAAGATCTGAATAATAAGAAACGCACAGTAAGTCTAAGGCAACATCAGCCTCAAAAGTCCACAATAAGAAAAAGGTAACCGTAACTTCATCTAAGCAAAAACACAGCATCATAAAATAAGCATCACTTATAATAACATGAAAGAAAACCAACTGGAAATCAACCAAGCAAAATTACAGGTGTCCCAAATGCCCACAGAACAATTTGGTCTTGGATGCTTTCTAGGAATCCATTATATTGAGTTATATCAGGACTTCTTCAGTTGAATTCCCAGCTCACCCTGCAGGGAGGACTTTGCAAAGCTTCTACATCTCCAGATAATTATTAGTAGAATGATAGTGATTTCTTTCTTGCTTTCATGCTAAATGTCAAGAGATTCTTCTCTCCTCCAGAGATTCTCTGGAGCGGATCAACAGACTCAGGAGCAATACATAGTAATGTTTGGCATCATGAAAGTTAGTGCATAAATTGTCTTGTCACCTTGGGAAGCTGGCCTGAGCTTCATGGCCACCAGGAGGTCTGCTGTTGTGTTGACCCATGTTTCCATCATTTGGGAAGTCTTCTCTGGACTTCATACTATATTAGAAAAGTCAGTCTTGCTGCTATCTGCTTTCAACTTCTCCAAACTCTTCTGCTCTTCTGATTCTGAGATCAGATGCAAGGCAGGGGACTCCTTCAGTTAAACGAGAAATGGACCCTCTACTTCTGCTTCTGATGGAGCTTTTGTTGGCCCAGGCAGCCTGTGGGATGCTCAGCACCAGGTGCTTCTTGACTTTGGGGAGGGATGCAAGAGACCCACTCAATCATTACAGGCCAGGAGACCATCTCATCAGTGGACTCTTCTCTGCAACAAATAATCTACAATCTGAGCTGCAAAATTTCAGTTTGAGTCCTTCTACAAAGTTTCATTGGTAAGTTACATAATGTTGAGTGATGTTATATTATGTTGCCTTGAGAAAGAAAGTGGGTGAAGGAAAGCAGTGAGGTTTTAATTAATTAGATCTACAGTTACGTCTGTATCACTGCCTTTTTTGTAAAAAAAATTAGGTGCCAGAACTCACACATGTCATATAACCTGCCTTGCCTACTCTACAAAGTTCCATCCCAAAAAGGTGCCAGAAGCCCTGGTCTGTATACAAACAACATGAAGTGGAACACATTCAGCAGATAAAACAAAAGTATGCTTTAAAGCTCAGCAGCCTTGTCCAATTGATATAATAATAATAATAATAATAATAATAATAATAATAATAATAATAATAATAATAATCCCCCAGTGAGACACTACCTTGACGTGGTTGTGGGGCTTGTGTACTCTGAGGAAGATGAGAGCTAAGCCAGAGGTTCAACCATACTGGACAGGTCTCATCAGAGGAGTCAGACAAAGAGTGTCTCTCCCATAAAAAATATGGTGAGACGTAAATTTCAGAATGCCATACCGGCTCGGACGTCGCCCGGGTTAACAAGGTCCGCACTAGATATTGGAGTTCCTGGATATCTGGTGAAAAAAGGGTTACAGGACTCAGGACTGTTGGCTGAGCAACCAGGGCCAGCAGCTGCAGAACTACTGGAAGAAAAGGTGTTTACCCGTCGCAGATACACAGTGATGGAAAACAAAGAAATAATGATCTGTTACTACAGATCAAGTCCAACAAGAAGAGGATATCTAAAACGAATGCACCAGTTCTGGAAAGAACAACATCCAGAATCAGAAATAACAGAACAGAGACTAGCAGATCAACGCCGATTTATAACACGAAATAAAGTATTCACAGAAACAGAATTGACGAACTGCAAAGGTTTACCCAGGGCAAAGAAAGCAAAGCCTTACCAGAAGTAATTCAGAATGTAGAGGCAAACCAGGGGGAGTTGGCAGTGAAGGAATCCAGCAGAGATATACAACTGTTCTCATTTGGAAACCAGGCACCTCTACCTCAGGAAGAACAAAACCCTCTAACTAAAGAAATAAAAGAATTGAAACAAAGAATAACTGAGCATCTAGAACAGCACAAAAACAACAGAATAAGGCTACCTGCATTGAAGCTTGTTCCAAAGAAACAGCTAGCACAAGCATTAAAAGATGCAAATATTGCAATATCAAGTATAAGCACCAATTCACTGCAAGAAACAAACCAACTAATGTACAGCACAGCTGCAGTTATAACAGAATACCTGGGATGCAAAATCAACAAAGAAGAAAAACAAACAAACAGTGCACCACAAAAATGGAAGGTTAGACTAGAAAATAAGATCAGCAAGTTAAGATCACATGCAAGCAAGCTAGAACAGATGAAAAAAAGAAGCTGAAGAACAAGAAGACCAAAGAATACCTAATCAAGAAATACCACTTAGAAACAAGGAAGATCAAGGAAGCACTGAAAATAATAAAGCAACAAATAATAGCTATAGCCAGGAAAATCAGTAGATATGAAGCTCGAATTGCAAACTATAGGCAGAACCTCCAATTTCAATCCAATCAGAAACGTTTCTACCAATCCATCAATGGAGAAACTGCAAGGAATCAGTCAGTACCTGACAAGGAAGAACCAGTGCAATTCTGGAAGCAGGTATGGGATAACCCAAAGAAATACAACAAGGATGCAGCTTGGTTAAAAGAAGTGGATGCAAATAAAACAGAAGTTGAAATGAAAGAACTAGTAATAACAACAAAACTGGTAGAAAAAAGAGCAAAGAAAATCAAAAATTGGTCAGCACCAGGTGAAGATGAACTGCATGGGTTTTGGTTGAAACATCTAACTGTTCTACACCCACTCATTGCCAAACAGTTCAACAATATACTACAAGGAGGAGAAATTGAAAAGTGGCTCACAACTGGGAAAACCTACCTAATAATGAAAAATCAGCAAAAGGGGCAACACCAGGTAAACTAAAGGCCAATTACATGCTTACAACAACTTTCAAAATTACTAAAAACTGGTGTAGTAGCTGATGCAGTGCAACAGCATTAGTTGAAACAATCTCTTTCCACCTGAGAAGAAAGGAATACTGTCCCAACAGCAGAGGAACAAAAGATCAACTCCTAATAGACAAAATGATCTGGAAAACGCAAGAGGAAGGAAGACCACCTGAATGGTTTATAATTTTTTTTATTGCATGATTGACTACAAAAGGCATTTGACTCATCATGCAACATGATTGGATAAATAAAGTGCCTAGAAAATAACAGAGTCAGTAGAAAATCAGAAAAATTTGTCAAAGATCGATGGCACAAGGAAGGGACACAGTTGCAGATCAATGGTGAGAGGCTGGGAGAGGTTAATATCAGAGAGGAATATTTCAAGGAGATTCATTATCACCATTACTATTTGTTATTGCACTGTTTCCTCTGTCAACAATACTGAATAACTCAGGACATGGCTATCAAACATCAAAAACATCTGCCAGACTATCCACCTCCTTTATATGGATGATCTGAAGCTGTATGGAAAAACATCATCTGAAATAGAATCGCTGCTCAACACTGTCCGTATATATAGCCAAGATATTGTAATGGAGTTTGGATTGGACAAATGTGCCACAATTACTATCAAACAAGGAAAAATAATGAAAACTGAAGGAATCAAGATGCCCCACGAAAATAACATTAAGAGTCTGGATGAGGAAGAGTACTAAAAATACTTGGGTATCCTTCAAGCTGACAACATCAAGCACACTGAAGTCAAGAAAAAGATTAGAGGTGACTACATCAAGAGAGTGAAGAAGATCTTAAAGTCCAAACTCAATGGAGGAAATACCATAAAGGCAATCAACACCTGGGCAATTCCAGTCATTAGGTACACAGCTGGAATAGTGGACTGGACTCAAGCGGAACTAAAAGCAATGGATAGGCAGACCAGAAAAAAATGACAATGAATCATGCCCTTCATCCACGCAGTGACATTGATAGACTTTATCTAACAAGGGCAAATAGGTGGACGTGGAATGCTACAAGTACATCAGATGGTGAAGGAGAAAAATGGCTTTGGAAGAATATAAGCTGAAGAAGAATGATGAAGATGCACTGAAATTAGTCTATCAGAAGGCTTACTAAATACTGGAGAGACCAAACTTGCCTCAAGAAAGACCAAATGAAGAACAGAAATAGAGGCATGGGAAGACAAAAGCACTACATGGCCACTACATGAAAAAAATAGCTGGGAAAGCAGATAACAATAAAACCTGGCAATGGATAAGAGCAGGAAAATTGAAGAAAGAGACCGAGGGATTAATTCTGGCTGCACAAGACCAAGCCTTAAGGACAAATGCATACAAAGACAAAATTGAGAAGACAGCAACAGACAGTAAGTGCCGCTATGCAAAGAAGCTGAAGAAACAGTGGACCACTTGGTAAGCTGTTGCAAGAAGATTGCACAAACTGATTACAAGCAGCGGCATGACAAAGTAGCAACAATGGTGAATTGGAAGATCTGCAAAAAATATCATTTGCCTGTAAGCAAAAATTGGTGGGATCATAAAATAGAGAAAGTCATAGAAAATGATAAAATTAAACTGCTCTGGGACTTCAGAATTCAAACAGACAAGCACCTGCAAAATAACACCCCAGACTTAACAATTGTCTATAAGAAAGACAAAAAAGTCTGGATAGTGGATGTGGCAGTGCCTGGAGACAGCAGAATAGACGAGAAAGAACTGGAGAAGATAACAAAATACAAAGACCTCCAAACAGAAATAGAAAGACTGTGGCAAAAGCAAGCAAGGGTAGCTACCAAGAGTCATAGGCTCCTTGGGTGCAATTCCAAAACACTGCGAGCACCACTTGAAACACCATTGGAAATGACAAATTCGCTCTATTAGTCAAATTGCAAAAGGCAGCCTATTAGGAAACTGCTTCCATCTGCGACGTAATCTGTAATACATCAAAACATCCACATTGCCTTATCCCAGGGTCCTGGGTAAGGGGACTCGATAGGTAGACAAAATGCCAAATCCAGTCTGAACAACTGGCTGACTGGGCGATGATCGATAATAATAATAATAATAATAAAGTTGGAAGGGACCTTGGAGGTCTTCTAGTCCAACCCCCTGCTCAGGCAGGAAACTCTATAACCATTTTAGACAAATGGCTGTCCAGTCTCTTCTTAAAAACTTCCAGTGTTGGAGCACCTACAACTTCTGCAGGCAAGTTGTTCCACTGATTAATTGTTCTAACTGTCAGGAAATTTCTCCTTAGTTCTAGGTTACTTTTCTCTTTGGTTTGTTTCCATCCGTTGTTTCTTGTCTTGCCTTCAGGTGCTTTGGAAAACAGCTTGACTCCCTCTTCTTTGTGGCAACTGCTGAGATATTGGAGCTCTGCTATCATGTCACACACACACACACCCCATCCTTCTCTTCATTAAACTAGACATACCCAATTCCACCAACCGTTCCTTATATGGAACACATTCAGCAGATAAAACAAAAGTATGCTTTAATGCTCAGCACCCTTGTCCAACTGATCTCTACATGGACAACTTACTTTCATCTCTCAAGGTGATTAGCTTGGGAAGTCATGGTTATGATCTCAGCATGTCCATCAAAGAAAAGGACAGGAGTCTCTAATTGGTTAGTTCTGATCAATCCCAGTTCAGAAAAAAGACTATCCCTCTGTTAATGCAGCCCAGCACTGTGTTGGCTTTTTTGGCAGCTGCAGCACACTGCTGGCTCATATTTAAGTGATTGTCCATTAGGACTCCGAGATCCCTCTCACAATTACTACTATTGAGCAAGGTGCCACCTATGCTGTACTTGTGCATTTGGTTTTTCTTGCCTAAATGTAGAACCTTACTTTTTTCACCATTTAATTTCATTTTGTTAGATAGCACCCAGTGTTCAAGTCTGTCCAGGTCCTCCTGTATCTTAAGCCTGTCTTCTGGAGGGTTGGCTATTCCTGCCAGCTTGGTGTCATCTGCAAATTTGATGAGTTCCCCATCTATCCCCTCATCCAAATCATTGATGATTCTCTATATTCTATTTCCCTATCTCATTCATACATACAGCAGACTCATACACACATACATGCACATTATAAAAATATAACCTGAATATTATAGTCCTTTGAGTGAATCTCAGTTCCTGTTCCTACATGCTTGTTTCTGAGCTGCATTTTCAGACATAGTTTGCCATAATCTTTTCCTGGGATGTTTTTGGACTCCTCAGCCTGAGGTGTGAGAGAATCCAAGGGACAACAATACCCAGATTGTCTGGAATGTGTCTGTTTCAAACAATGTAAGTAGAGAAGAGGAACTTTGGGGACAAAAACCTGTACAGTCACAATAGCATATATGAAATGCATTAACAGAATAACAGAGTTGGACCAACCCTCTGCACAAGCAAGAAACCCTATAACCTTCTGGACAAACAGCTGTCCAATCTCTTATGAAAAGCCTCCAGTGATGGAGCATCCACAACATCTGAAGGGAAGCCATTCCACTAGTTAATTATTCTCACTGTCAGGAAATTTCTCCTTAGTTCTAGGTTGGTATTTTCACTGAATGTAACATTATGGCAAAATCGATGTATCTTTTCAGGAAAGCAGTTATGTTGTACTGGAAAATTCTGCCCTTCCTATTTGCCATCCAGGAAATCAACAAAGATCCCCTCCTCTTACCCAACCTAACCCTGGGTTACAACCTGCATGACAACTTTCGAGACAGAGGATTGACATTGGATGGTCTGTTGGATTTGCTTTCGACTGGAGAGGCCAATGTTCCCAATTACAGCTGTGGAAGGAAGAGGAACATGCTGGTTCTCCTGGAAGAGACCAACTCTGACATATCCATCCTTATGGCTGCCATATTGGGCATCTACAAAATCCCACAGGTATAGAGCAAGTGCATGGCTGCAAGTTTATTCCACAGCAGTTCAAGGAGATTTCCTCCATAGACATGTTAAGCATGGATTACGGTGTACAATTCATCTTTACATCCTCTTTCAGTCTCCCAAAGAGACAAGAATAAATACAGCCATAATTAACAGTTATCACTGAGTACAAAGATTAGTTCAAAATGTATGCTTGCTCAGATCTCGCCCTATGCAGGCTTTCTGGAAGCATCAACTTTTCAGAAAATACGCTCTGGATTTTTTTATATATATATATATAAATTTTTACAATTTTACAATAAAAAAAACCCTTCCCCAATCCCTCCAACCCTCCCCAAAACCCTCCCCCCTTCT
>NW_024100189.1:0-22923 GCF_016545835.1 Crotalus tigris
GACATACCCAATTCCACCAACCGTTCCTTATATGGAACACATTCAGCAGATAAAACAAAAGTATGCTTTAATGCTCAGCACCCTTGTCCAACTGATCTCTACATGGACAACTTACTTTCATCTCTCAAGGTGATTAGCTTGGGAAGTCATGGTTATGATCTCAACATGTCGATCAAAGAAAAGGACAGGATTCTCTAATTGGTTAGTTCTGATCAATCTCAGTTGAGAAAAAAGACTATCCCTCTCTTAATGCAGCCCAGCACTGTGTTGGCTTTTTTGGCAGCTGCAGCACACTGCTATCTCATATTTAAGTGATTGTCCACTAGGACTCTGAGATCCCTCTCACAATTACTACTATTGAGCAAGGTGCCACCTATGCTGTACTTGTGCATTTGGTTTTTCTTGCCTAAATGTAGAACCTTACTTTTTTCACCATTTAATTTCATTTTGTTAGATAGCACCCAGTGTTCAAGTCTGTCCAGGTCCTCCTGTATCTTAAGCCTGTCTTCTGGAGGGTTGGCTATTCCTGCCAGCTTGGTGTCATCTGCAAATTTGATGAGTTCCCCATCTATCCCCTCATCCAAATCATTGATGATTCTCTATATTCTATTTCCCTATCTCATTTATACATACAGCAGACTCATACACACATACATGCACATTATAAAAATATAACCTGTATATTATAGTCCTTTGAGTGAATCTCAATTCCTGTTCCTACATGCTTGTTTTTGAGCTGCATTTTCAGACATAGTTTGCCATAATCTTTTCCTGGGATGTTTTTGGACTCCTCAGCCTGAGGTGTGAGAGAGAATCCAAGGGACAACAATACCCAGATTGTCTGGAATGTGTCTGTTTCAAACAATGTAAGTAGAGAAGAGGAACTTTGGGGACAAAAACCTGTGCAGTCACAATAGCATATATGAAATGCATTAACAGAATAACAGAGTTGGACCAACCCTCTGCACAAGCAAGAAACCCTATAACATTCTGGACAAACAGCTGTCCAATCTCTTATGAAAAGCCTCCAGTGATGGAGCATCCACAACATCTGAAGGGAAGCCATTCCACTAGTTAATTATTCTCACTGTCAGGAAATTTCTCCTTAGTTCTAGGTTGGTATTTTCACTGAATGTAACATTATGGCAAAATCGATGTATCTTTTCAGGAAAGCAGTTATGTTGTACTGGAAAATTCTGCCCTTCCTATTTGCCATCCAGGAAATCAACAAAGATCCCCTCCTCTTACCCAACCTAACCCTGGGTTACAACCTGCATGACAACTTTCGAGACAGAGGATTGACATTGGATGGTCTGTTGGATTTGCTTTCGACTGGAGAGGCCAATGTTCCCAATTACAGCTGTGGAAGGAAGATGAACATGCTGGTTCTCCTGGAAGAGACCAACTCTGACATATCCATCCTTATGGCTGCCATATTGGGCATCTACAAAATCCCACAGGTATAGAGCAAGTGCATGGCTGCAAGTTTATTCTACAGCAGTTCAAGGAGATTTCCTCCATAGAAATGTTAAGCATGGATTACGGTGTACAATTCATCTTTACATCCTCTTTCAGTCTCCCAAAGAGACAAGAATAAATACAGCCATAATTAACAGTTATCACTGAGTACAAAGATTAGTTCAAAATGTATGCTTGCTCAGATCTCGCCCTATGCAGGCTTTCTGGAAGCATCAACTTTTCAGAAAATACGCTCTGGATTTTTTTATATATATATATATAAATTTTTACAATTTTACAATAAAAAAAACCCTTCCCCAATCCCTCCAACCCTCCCCAAAACCCTCCCCCCTTCTTCCCAGAGCTGAATACAGGGTTAACTAGAACTTAAAAGAAAAAACTTTTAAACTCAAATAAACCTCAAAGAAATATAATTACATTCAATAAACGAATTATTAAGTACTTTAACTCCATTATGTATGAAAAACAGAAAGAGAAAAAGAAGAAAGAAAAGAAAAAAAACCTTCTTCCAATACTATCCTATTAACAACCATACCGCTATAATTAAATTTAACATTAAAATAATTTCTTTGTCATTACAATCCTACCAATTTACCATTATAATTTATTTTATCTATAATTCACAACTTCTGTTTCTTTCACAATTAATAAACAATCATCTCCCTAACTTAATAACATTACAAAATATCATATTTCATATAAAGTAAATTAATTGGAATCTAGTCCACTATTAAAATATTATAAACTTTAAGTATAAATTATTAAAAAAGCTAAACAATATTTTCTAATATCATACTTATATTATATAAAGTTTATCCATCTTTCTTTATCATCACAATCAAAAACACACATATAAGCGTTACTTATACCATTGAAATTCCCTTATACATATTTAAAACAAAATATTCCTTTAAATGCTCCTTAAGTTTCTAAGCATACACTTCTTATCTAAAGTTTTCATTCAGTCTCCATAATCTTCTCTCCTCTTTTCCAATGACCAGTTCCATCCGCAATGGGCTGTAATCTGTCAATAACCTTAGAACAATCTTTACATTCTTTACCCATCTCTCTTATCCAATAACCTCGAGAAAGCTGCTTGAAGATTTGCCGTTGAAGATTGCACCAAAGAACTCTTAGGTCTTGCTTCTCCCACAGACTCAGAAACAAATTCTTGTAATACTTCTTTAACCTCCTTTTTCTGTTGTTCCTTTTCCTTGCGTTTGTATGCTGCCCAAGTCATTCTCTGCTCCTTCATCTCGACTTGTTGAGACCCCTCAGTCTGTAGTTTTCCAACTTCCATCAATACAGCTTCTTCAGACTGCTGTTCTACCTTCTTCTCTTCCAAAACTTTAAACATTATAGGTGGTGATGAGCGTGCTCCCAGGACCGAAGTATAAAACTCCTTTGCTTTAAAAACAGTATTAAGTCTATGACGTATCCTCGCATAGCTCACCACTATTCCAATTGGAATATCCCATCTAAAAGGCATCTGCTTCTTTTTAAGTTCATCTGCTAAAAAAGCAAACTCCTTTCTTCTATTTAAAATTTTAGATGGGATCTCCTTTAAAATTATAACATCTTGTGCAGCAATCTGAAACCTCTTATTGTAAAAAGCTTGTATAATTTCATTGCGCAGGGATCTTTTCCCAAAGTAAATTACCACATCCCTTGGCAAATTTCTTTGCTTTGCAACCCAAGAGTTGACTCTAAATATTTTTTTCAATTTCTCTGAATATTTCCTCTTTTTCTCTATCCAAAATCACAGCAAAGTCATTTGCAACCATCTCTCTCAGATCTCCTTGCAAATTTTCTCTCAAGCCTCTGATTCTTAAAGCGAATTCCATCTCTCTATATTGAAACATAAGAATCTCATCTTGTGAATTTTCCATCTTTTTTTCCATGCCTTGAAATTTTTCCTCCAATACCTCCACTTTATCTGCAACTTCTTCAACACAAAAATCCAACTTTTCAACAACAGAAGCATATCCTCTTAAAGCCAAAACTATATCTTGCCTCAAGATCCTGTTACTCTCCACTAAAATCTCTTTCACTTCTCCCCTAATTTGAGATATAACATTTCCCATTACATCTTGCAAATCTTTTACCGTTAATGACTGTGCAAGAGGAGAAGGTAATAATGTTAATTTAAGTTGTTGCGCTGGTAATATCGCCGAAGAAGAAGCCACCTTAGGAACTGTGGAAATTACTTGGCGCTTTGAAGCCATCTTAAAAGAAAAAAAATTGTTTCTTCTTTCCTCCTTCTTAAAAAGTACAAAAAAAGAAAAAAAAGAATTAAAACAAAGAGAGGGAGATTAACTCCAAAAACCCAAATCCTCCTTCAAAAAAATCATTGTAATAAGAAAAAAAATAGGAAAAGAAAAGAAAAAAGAAATAATTAAATAGACAAAATTTGTTCCGTCTCCTTAAAAAAAAAAAAACTTCAAATCGCCATTTTACTTTCCCTCTCAACAAAGGAAAAAAGAGAAAATGAAAGTAAATCTTTAAACTTAAAATCCAAACTTAAAATCCAAATAAAATCAAAAAATAAAATCCTCTAATCAGCTCTGTCCGCATTTTAAATAACTCACCAGTTCTCTTTAAGCGCAGAGGTGGGAGCGGCGTCTTGCTTTCTCCTGAACAACAAGGGACAAAGGCACCTGAGAAGCGGAGACACCCTGAATTCTGTGGGAGCACGCCTTTCACCCCAAAAGAAAACTCTTTTGGGGATTTCAGAGGCTCTACCACTATTCAGGGTGAAACTCCCCTCCCTCCCTTGGCCCGGGAAGGAGGTTTTAAACCGCAGAACAGCTGATGCCTGCTGTTCTCAGCGGTTTTAACGCTGTCTCAGGAGGACGGCTACAAAGTAGCCGCCAGCGCCAGCGCTACACAACTGGAAGAGCCATGAGCTCTGTATTTCTTCTTAACCTTCCATTGATGACAGTTACATTCTCTGCATTTCTGATCCCCTATTAAATCCACCAAGGTAGGCTGCAATCTTCCAGCCACTACCTAAGCTCTGACACATTTTCAGGATCTCATATGTTGGCTTTGTAAAAACCCCAAATAAAACATAAATCTTCTTTTTGTTTCCAGATCAGCTGCACTTTTAGTTCACCTATCCTGAGTGATAAAATTCAGTTACCCTTTTTCTACCGGACCACCCCCAAAGAAGATACTCAGAACCTGGGGATTGTTAAACTGCTGCTGTATTTTGGGTGGATATTCATTGGTGTCTTTGCTGCAGACACTGATAATGGAGAACATTTCATTAGGACATTCATTCCAGTGCTGGCTCAGAATGGCATCTGTGTTGTTTTTTCACAAATCATATTATTAAAAGCTAAGAACCACAAGTATCTGGTTTCCGTTTTCAACATGTGGATCCAAATCAATGTATTTGTTTACTATTCAGAATTTACATTCGTAGAGGGAGCTTTTTTTCTAGAAAACATATTCAATTCCTTGAGAAAGCCTATTGTGGGGAAACTTTGGATCACAACAGCTTTGTGGGACCTCACCTTCGAATTATCGTATAATACTTTTTCTTTCAGATATACCCATAGTATTTTTTCTTTCCTTATCCAGACCAGCCAAAGGACCAAATTTAATGATTTCAAGGATTTCTATTTTTATATCGAAGCATTTATGGTTAAAAAATTTCACTGTTCATATAGAAAGCCTGCCTTGTCTGTGAAAGGCTGGACAAGGTGTACAGAGAAAGAGAACTTGGAGACTCTGCCTCAAGAGAAGATTGAAAAGATCTTCTCTCTAGATAGCTCCTTAACTTACAATGCCATCCAGATTGTGGCACATGCCTTAAATGTGGCCTATTCATCTCAATCCCAGAGGATAAGGATGGAGAGAAAAAGCAAGCTGGAAGTTGAAAAGATCCAGCCATGGCAGGTATTCCCTTATAGGTTCCATGTGTATTGCTAAGGATGACAGATAGATGATGAATGTCAAAAAATTCTCTAGGAGAAATGTGGAATATGTTGAGAAAAAAATTATGAAACATTTTCTTTCATAAGATCCCTTATCTTCCTCTTAATTTTTTCCTTTGGCCTCCAGAATTGCTGAATAGCAAATTATACATTGGCTGTGTTGTCGCACACCACTACAATTCTTTTATCTCAGGTGTGTTAAGCTTTTCTTTCTTCAGATTGTAGAATTTGGTGCTTGTGGAAAGGGATTTTGGATTCTCTCCCAATATATTACAATGTAAGACAACATTGAACTTAATGGGGATGAAGATTCGTTCTCCAAGCTTGTGGGTTGGTTTCTGAACATTTCATTACCAGGCGAGATAATATCTTCTGTGGAGTTTAGAGGATGTCAGCGTTGGTGTTCATCTGTTTATAAGGGTTTCATGTTTGGGTGTGTCATGTGAGGGTCTTGTGATGGGTCAGGTGGGAGTGAGAAGTGGGGGGCCTTGCGTGGGTTGGTTGAGGGTCTGTGCTGTTGGTGCCATCTCTGACTGGCTGTATGGTTGATTTGGATTCTGAGGAGTTTGCAGGCTTGTTCTAGGTCAACTTGTCTGTTGATGGAATTGCTGGTGGAATGCAGGCTTCAATGAATTCACGAGTGTGACGGGTGGTAGTGTAGCCGAATTTTTTTGTGTTCCTCAAATGAAACTGGTAATGTTTGGTGTGGATAGATATTAAGAATTTGGGATGATGACATTTGACTGCCAGCCAGTGTTCATGGATCCTATTTTGTAATTGATATGATGTTTGTCCCATGTAGAATTGGTTGCAATGGTTATGGTTGATTCTGTAGATTACATTGTTTCTTTCATTCTTCTGTATCTTGGTTCTGGATAATTCCTGGCAGAATGTTGTTGTGGGTTTTGGGCTATTGCTATTCCTAGGGGTTAGAGAATTCTGGCTGTCATTTTGACATCCCTTTTGTATATGGTAGAGTTAGTTTTTGCGTGATGGTTGGCTGTGTGCTATGTTGTGGTTTGGGTGCTGTGTGTTGGAATACGAATTTTTTTTTTTTTGGATAACTGTTATGGAGAAAGACAGCAAGCAGCTAATTCTCTTCCACTTTTCTTAGTGTTGTGGTGCTTCAGTGTGTCCTGGCCCTTCTGAAAAGGGTCTGGACACAGCTTCTTTTGGGTGCAGTGGGGTGGTTGCTTGTGAAGCTGTGGATCTCATCCATGTGTGTAGGTTTGCAGTAGATGTGGGTTTCCAATTCTCCGTTGTCTAGTCTCCTTATGTCAATGTTGAGGAATGGGAGTTTGTTGTCTGTTTCCTCTTCATGTGTGAATTTGATCCGAGGGAATATGTTATTGAGTAGATGGTGTGTTTCCTCAATTTGGGAGCATTTGATAATGAAGATTTCATCAATATAGCTTGCCCAGAATTTTGGTTGAATGGTGGGTATAGCTATGAATTCACGTTCTTGCATGACTGCTTCTACTATTAGGCCTGATATGGGTGATCCATCATGGTACCTTGTACTTGGTTATTTATTAATTGTACTTAATATTATTTTTATCAGTGCATATCCTTGTAAAATCACCCAAAGAGCGCCAGAATCAATATTTAAGCTTTCCCTCAGAATCAGTGTTCATATTTTCTTCTGATAACAAGTACATGGAACAGTCAATTGCAGATATTGATATTTGCTTCCCAATTTCCTAAAGCCAATTAATATTTCCAGGACTGAGTTGTACAAACTGATGCTGTGTCTTCTACACTGCTCCATCTTCTCTCTTGTGGAATCACAATACAGGATCCAAAATAAATAATCAAGGCTCAGTGCAGTGCTTGTTATTCAGTGTGCGCAGGGGAAATTCTCCAAAGAATGTTGAGATAAAACCCTGTGGACAAAAGAATGCATCTATAGTTATACAGGACATCACAGAGAAGAGGGGGAAACTCATGTATAAGCAATAGATGATGTAACCAAACATATTTGTGGGTAAAGGATTTCCCTTCTCCTGCCCTTCTACCATCTAGTTAGAGGGGCTATCTGGGAATGCCATATGTTGAAAAGAAAGCATCTCCCACAAGGATTTACACTGATAATTGTAATATTAAGTACAATTAATAAATAAGCAAATCTATGCATAGACAAATTATGCAATTTGTCCTGAGAAGAAAACAAGCTGCAGTTCAATAAGCGAAATTCCTTATATCACTGTACGTCAACATGTTCAGACGATTCCATTTCTGTAAAAACATCTTTCCTCATACACTGTAGCTTCACCATTTCCTGAAGGACCCCCAGATCTACAACAACACCATGGAAGGAATGTACTTGGATAGGAATGGAGATTTGATGGCTGACTTTGACATTTTGAGTTGGGTGTGGTTTCCTAATAAGTCCACCACCAGAGTGAAATTTGGGAGTCTAGTCAGAGAAGGAGCCACTGGAATCAAATTCAGCATCAACAAGGAAACCATCATGAAGCCTCAATGGCTCAATCAGGTGGGGGGGGAAGGTGTCCCATCTCTTTAGTTTTGTCCATCCTCTCAATCTGTGTCTCCTTCCTTCCCAAACTATATATCAGACTGACTAAGGAAGAATTTCCTGACATTTAGAGGAATTAATCAGCGGGATGATTTTCCTCAAGAGGTTTTGAGTGCTCCATCACTGCATGGTTTTAGGAAAAGATTGAACAACCATTTGTCTGAAATAATATAGCGTTTCCTGTCCAAGCAGGGGGTTGGACTAGAAGACCTCCAAAGTCCCTTCCAAGTCTGTTATTCTGTTAAATTCATCCTTCAGATTTATACTTTTTCCATTTAGAATTAGCAAAAGAAAATTTGTTGTGTTAAGTATGGACATCTAAGGGACACAGAGAGAAATTATGTTTGGGTGGAGGAAAACAGAAACAGGATTTAAGCTGAGGGGGAGATAAATAAAATCTCTGTATTTTTTTTCATTTGGACATGTATAAATGCAAGAATTGAATTTGTCTAGACATTTGGTACAAGAAATGTGCAAAATCCGTCATCCTGGAGAATTCCAGAATTCCCATTTCTCCTCTAAATCATGCTGATGTGTTTTTCCAAAAGTTGCTCTGACAGTCTTCCAGAGTCAGTCCTCCAAAATGGAAGCATGTCTGACTATCATGAACTGCATTCAGTGTAAAACACTAACTTTCTAGAAAATTATTGGACCTTCCCTGGAGTAGTCACCACAACATGGCCTGGAGGAGAAACACAACGTTCCATTTCTAGTCCATTTTGCACATACCTGTTTTGCTGATCCCGTTCCAATTCTATAATTCATTTCATTGCTGATCAGTTTTGCCGATGCTTCTGAATGCCAATTCTATTCACTTTCAGCCCTTGCCTTACTCCCAGTGTGTGGAGCCTTGTCAGCCTGGATATTTCAAGGTGGTCCAGGAAGGAAAACCAATCTGCTGCTACAATTGCATCCCCTGTGCAGAAGGGAGCTTTTCCACCAAAGAAGGTGGGTGAGTGGGAATCAAAACAGCCCTTCAGATAGGAGCAAAGTTTCCTGAAGATCTTTTCTGAGAAGATATTTCTAATTTGGGTATTGTGGAGAGGGAGTATTAATTTAATTATCAGAATTAATTTCACCAAGGACATTACAATAATATGACCTGCAAGAATGTATTGGAATGAGATGTTGTGATGTAGAAGAAGCCAAGCAGCTATGAGAAGCATCTGCAACTTTGTGGAAGATCAGTTGAAGTGATATGAAGCAACTTGTTGTTACACCATGACAAACAGAATGATGTTACTTCTAGAGTATGAAGCTCTCCATTGAGATGAATGAAAGCCAACTCACACAGGACCTCGTCGGTAATCTTGTCATCTCCATTGTAGTAGACATATTTCTGTCTACCCATCTTCTCCCAAGTTATCCAAGGAGTAGGCAATCATGGTCTATGTCTCCTGTGGAATACAGGGGGAACACATTGGGGGAATACATTGCTATTGGAGAGGAATCTCTCCTTATTATGTCTATTAGAGGAAAAGGTCAAATCAGACAAGTTTATCTACCCCCTTTTAATCATTAACCATTGGGATTTGGTGGGAGAAAATGAATCTATAAATACTTGAACAATATTGGTATTGTATTTCAATTTTATTCTTCAATTAATGAGTAATGGGACAAATCAAACTCCATTTTTGAAAAACAGAATATTCCAACCCTGTCAGTTTGGCCAATCACGGTCCATTAGGGAGCTTCCTACATGATGTAGATGGTTGTCCCTTCTCCCCTTTTGCTTCCTAGAGTTGTCTGCCCCTAATCTAGCCACATTTTCACACTTGATCCACTTGGGACACATACTAATGCAAAGAAGCACAGCTATACACATACTCCTAAATTTTTATTTCTGCCTTCCATCCCCCTGCTGATGAATACTCACAAATTCAGATGTGGGTTTCCTGATTTCAAATTTTAACTCCCGTCCTATAAATTCATGGTAAATATACATTTGTCCTCCGCAGATGCAGACCAGTGCACCAGATGTCCAGACGATCAGTATCAGAACAAGCATCGAGATCAATGTATCCCCAAAATTGTCACCTTTTTGTCCCATCAAGAGCATTTGGGAATTATTCTTACTTTCTTTGCCCTATTCCTAATCTTAACCACAGTTTTAGTCTTGGGAATCTTCATTAAATTCCAAGAAACTCCAATTGTCAAAGCCAACAACCGGGACCTCTCCTATATCCTCCTGATCTCCCTTCTGCTTTCCTTCTTGACTTCCTTTCTCTTCATTGGTCAGCCAAGGAGAACCACCTGTCTTCTCCGACAAACAATTTTCAGCATCATCTTCTCCAATTGCTGTGTCTTCTGTCTTGGCCAAAACAATTATGGTGGTGCTGGCCTTCCTGGCCATAAAGCCAGGAAACAGAGTGAGAAGGTGGCTGGGCAAGAATCTGGCCAACTCCCTCATCCTTTCTTGTTCCAGTGTCCAGGTTGTCATTTGTTTCACCTGGTTAGGAGTCTTTCCTTCATTCCCTGATTCTGACATGTATTCGCAGCCTAGAGAGATTGTTCTGCAGTGCAATGAAGGCTCTGTCACTATGTTTTATGTTGCCCTTGGTTACATGGTCTTTCAGGCTGCCATTTGCTTCATGGTGGCTTTCCTGGCCAGGAATCTGCCTGCATCCTTCAATGAAGCCAAGCTGATCACCTTCAGTATGCTGGTCTTTTGCAGTGTCTGGATCTCCTTTGTGCCTACCTATCTGAGCACCAAAGGGAAATTCATGGTTGCTGTGCAAGTCTTCTCCATCTTGGCCTCCAGTGCTGGGCTTCTGGGCTGCATCTTCATCCCTAAGTGTTACATCATTTTGCTAAGGCCAGACCTGAATACAAAGGAGCAACTGATGTTCAAAGCTGAAGTAAAAAAATGATTCTGGGGTATAATTCTCACCCAATATAATTCCCACCAATTGGGTAGTTTTAGGAGAAAACATTATCAGGCTGCTTTTTGAAGTGATCTCCCGATTAAGCCTAATTTCCATGTTTTTATGTTTCTGTGTCTGGCAGTATTATTTAGCATTTTAGGCTTCATTATTAGCCTTTAAGTGAGGATGTTATTAGCATTTTAGTTTGCCAGTGTTGGTCTCCTTTCAGACTTTAGAAAGAATGCTTTTCTTCTGTTTTTTTCTATGCGAAAAAATCTAGCCTTTTCAGCAACTGAACTTTAGACAATGTATTCTGAAAGTAATTGAATAGACTTGCAAGTTTTAAGTAAGAAACAAATCAAGCTTGGAAAGGGCATGATGTAACCCATAAATTTACCATTTGTGGAATGTAATCTCTCATCAATGTTTTCTATTGTTCAGTTTTCTTGGGTAATAAATGTCATTCATTCTTTCTTTAGTTGCTTTTTGATTTATCACATATACCAAATTTTTCTATCATTTGTTTCTGTGCCCTATCAAAAGACTTGGACCACCCACCGTTCCCAAAAGTGTTTTTCACTGTGATTTATATTGTTGGGTAGGGGTGAAAAGGCTAGTTTTGCAAAAGAAAAAAATGTTTTTAATCTCTCAAATTCGGAGAAATTTTCATCAGCTCCAGGCCAAATTTAGGGTGTCTGCATTTCAGGCAACAATTGGAGAAAATAAAACTGCAACATAAATGGTGCACACCTTTTTCTTTTAATCCAAGGGACATTTGTTCATTAATAAAATATTTTATATTTTTTTTATTAAATTTTTTTGAAATTTTACAATAAAAACCCCTTCCCCAATCCCTCTCAACCCTCCCCAAAACCCTCCCCCATTCTTCCCAGAGCTGAATACAGGCTTAACTAGAACTTAAAAGAAAAAAAATAATTTTAAACCCAAGTAAACCTTAAACCAATATCATTACGCTCAGTAAACAGATTATAATATACTTTAACTCCATTATATATAAAAAACAGAAAGGAAAATAAAAAAATAAAAAAATTAAAGAATAATAATAATTACACTTCTAAATAAATATCTTAAACTTTAAATATAAATTATTCAAAAGCTAGATGGTATTTTCTTATATCCTACTTATATTGTATAAAATTTATCCATCTTTTCCACACCAAAAGGTACTTCTCTTGCGATTGATCTTTCTAGAAAGCTGAAATTTTTGCCATTTCCACTAAACATGGGTTTGTCAAAAATAGATCATGCCAGACAAATCTTATTGCATTCTTTGACCAAGTGACAAAATTAGTGGATCAGAGGAATGCTGTGGACATAATTTACTTGGACTTCATAAGGCATTTGATAAAGTAGATCACAACCTACTACTTGACAAGATAGAAAAATGTGGGGTAGACAGAACCACCACCAGATGGATCCGTAGCTGGCTGACCGGCCGTACTCAGCGAGTGGTCCTCAATGGAACTGCATCTATATGGAGGGAAGTGTGTAGTGGGGTGCCCCAGGGCTCTGTTCTGGGCCCAGTACTCTTCAACATCTTCATCAACGATTTGGATGAAGGGATAGATGGGGAACTCATCAAATTTGCAGACGACACCAAGCTGGCAGGAATAGCCAACACTCCAGAAGACAGGCTTCAGATACAGAAGGATCTGGACAGACTTGAACACTGGGCACTAACTAACAAAATGAAATTCAATGGTGAAAAAAGCAAGGTTCTACATTTAGGCAAGAAAAACCAAATGCACAAGTACAGCATAGGTGGCACCATGCTCAATAGTAGTAACTGTGAGAGGGACCTCGGAGTCCTAGTGGACAATCACCTAAATATGAGCCAGCAGTGTGCTGCAGCTGCCAAAAAGGCCAACACAGTGCTAGGCTGCATTAACAGAGGGATAGAATCAAGATCACGTGAAGTATTAATACCACTCTTAATGCCTTGGTAAGGCCACACTTGGAATACTGCATCCAGTTTTGGTCACCACGATGTAAAAAAGATGTTGAGACTCTAGAAAGAGTACAGAGAAGAGCAACAAAGATGATTAGGGGACTGGAGGCTAAAACATATAAGGAACGGTTGCTAGAATTGGGTATGTCTAGTTTAACGAAGAGAAGGACAAGGGGGGACATGATAGCAGTATTCCAATATCTCAGGGGCTGCCATAAAGAAGAGGGAATTAAGCTATTTTCCAAAGCACCTGAAGGCAGGACAAGAAGCAACGGGTGGAAACTAATCAAGGAGAGAAGCAACCTAGAACTAAGGAGAAACTTCCTGACAGTGAGAACAATTAATCAGTGGAACAGCTTGCCTCCAGAAGCAGTAAATGCTCCAACACTGGAAGTTTTTAAGAAGAGACTGGACAGCCATTTGTCCGAAATGGTGTAGGGTTTTTCTGCCCGAGCAGGGGGTTGGACTAGATGACCTCCAAGGTCCCTTCCAACTTTACTACTATTATTATTATTATTATAAATAAGATACTTTAAAAAACCATTCTTGCAAAGTAGGCAAAGATTCCTTCTTCCAATATTGCCCTATTAACAACCTAGCCACAGTAATTAAATTTAACATTAAAATAATCTCTTTATCATCACAATCCGAAACAATGCCCAACAAAAACAGTTGGGGAGTAAATTTTATCCTTCTTTTAAAAATTCTTTGAATATTCCACCATATCTTAATCCAAAAAGCTTTTATACTTTTACATGACCACCAAATATGATAATAAGTGGCATCCAAGCAACCACATCTCCAACATTTAGGCTGCAGGTTTGAATACATACGAGACATTTTTTGTGGATCAAAGTGCCATCTATAAAACATTTTATAAAAATTTTCCCGTAAATTTTGGGCTTGTGTAAATTTAACATTCCTCACCCAAATAGTCTCCCAGGTGTCTAATAGGACTGGTTCATCAAAATTTTGTGCCCATTTAACCATACAGTCTTTAACTAACTCTGCTTCTGAATCCAATTCCACTAACACACCATAAATTCTTTTAATATGAGTTTGACTTTGATCTCTGATTTGTTTTAACAAATTCTCATCCTCTCTAAACAAGCCTACCTTATAATCTATCCTCCACCTCTCCGATAGTTGTCTATACTGAAACCAAGAATAGATAATATTTTCTTGTGCTAATTCATCCATAGATTTTAATTGCCAATTTTTACCATCCCACTTAAGTAATTGTGTAAAGAAATAGTATCCATCTTAACTCCTCTCCTTATTCCTTCTATTGCATGCCATGGAATAGCCCACAATGGAATTCTTGAATCACTTCTCTAATAGTTCTTCCAAACCTGAAGTAAAGAAATTCTTAAGATATGAAATTTAAAAACCCTATCGACCTTTTTAGTATAAATTAAATAGGCATGCCATCCAAACAATAAATCCCATCCTTCCAGAAGGAGTATATCTGCATTTGTTAAATTAACCCAATCACTAATTAATGTCAAAAGCACAGCATCGTAGTACAATTTCAGATTCGGTACCTTGAGTCCACCTCTCTCTCGTATATCTTGTATATAATATGCGTTTCCTGCAAACAAATAATGTCATTATTATGCTGCTTCAAATAGTGAAATATTTTCTTTCTCTTTTGAGGGGAATTAAGGCCATTAGCATTCCATGTCAGGAGCTTTACCATCTCCCTCATCCAAAAGCCTAGAGAAGACTGCTTGAAGATTGCACCGAAGATCTCTTAGGTCTTGCTCCTCCCACAGGCTCAGAAACAAATTCTTGTAAAACTTCTTTGACATCTTTCTTCTGTTGTTCCTTTTCCTTACGTCTATGCGCTGCCCGAGTCATTCTTTGCTCTTTCATCTCAGCTTGTTGAAACCACTCAGCCTGTGATTTTCCAGCTTTCATCAACACAACTTCTTCAGACTCCTGCTCAACCTCCTTCCCATCCAAGACTTTAAACATTATAGGTGGTGATGAGCGTGCTCCCAGGACTGAAGTATAAAACTCCTTTGCTTTAAAAACAGTATTAAGTCTATAACGTGTCCCCAAATGGCTCACCACTATTCCAATCAGAATATCCCATCTGAATGGCATTTGCCTTTTTTAATGTTCATCTGCCAGAAAAGCAAACTCTTTTCTTCTTCTCAAAATTTTAGATGGGATCTCCTTTAAAATTATAACATCTTGTGCAGCAATCTGGAACCTCTTGTTATAAAAAGCTTGTATGATTTCATTGCACGGAGATCTTTTCCCAAAGTAAATTACCACATCTCCTGGCAGGTTTCTTTGCTTTGCAACCCAGGAGTTAACTCTAAATATTTTTTTCAATTTCTGTAGATATTTCCTCTTTTTCTCTGTCCAAAATCACAGCAAAATCATTTACTACCATCTCTCTCAGGTCTTGTTGCATATCCTCTCTCAGGCCCCTGATTCTTAAAGCAAACTCCATCTCTCTATATTGGGACATAACAATTTCATCTTGTGAAATTTCCACCTTTTTTTCCATTCTTTCAAACTTTTCCTCCAAGACCTCCACCTTATCTGCAACTTCTTCAACTCGAGAATCCAATTTTTCAACCACAGAAGCAAGTCCTTTTAAAGCCAAAACTATATCTTGCCTCAAAATGCTATTATTCTCCACTAAAAGCTCTTTCATTTCACCTCTAATTTGAGATATAGCATTTCCCATTATATCTTGCATATCTTTTACCGGTATTGGTTGCAGAGGAGGAGAAGATGGTGGTATGAGTTTAGGTTGGTCTGCTGGTAATATCGCAGGAGAAGAAGCCACCTTAGGTACTGTAGAAGTTGCTTGACGCTTTGAAGCCATTTTCAAAAATTTATTTCTTCTTTCCTCCTTCTTAAGAAAAAAAAATACAAAAGATACAAAAAAAATCCCTTAAAAAAGTAAAAAAAAAGGTTAAACAGAGAGGGAAAATAATCCTCTTAAGACCCAAATCAACCTTCAAAAAATCATTATAAGTAATCAAATCCGTTCCGTTCCATTCCAATCACTTAGAAAAGAAAAAAGAAAAAAAAGCCTGCCAATCACCATTTTACTTTCCCTTTCAGCAAAAGAAAAAAAAAGGGAATAAAAATAAACCTTTAAACTAAAGGCCAAATAAAATCAAAAAAATAAAATCCTCTATTCAGCTCTGTCCGCTTTTAAAATAACTCACCAGATCACTATAATCGCGGAGGTGGGAGCGGCGTCTTGCTTTGTCCCTAGAGACAAAGACAGCTGAGAAGCGGAGACAATCTGAACTCTGTGAGAGCACTCTTTTCACCCCCCAAAAAAATTCTTTGGGTGATTTCAGAGGCTCTACCACTATTCAGATGATACTCCCCTCCCTCCCTTTGCCCGGGAAGGAGGTTTTGAACCGCAGAACAGTTAATGCCTGCTGTTCTTAGCGGGTTCTAACACTTTCTCGGAAGGACGGCTACAAAGTAGCCACCATCGCCAGTGCAAATCCACCAGAAGTCATATTTTATAATTATTAAGATCTACCAAACTGTTAGAAGAAAGTATGTTCTCTTTTTTCTGTAATCTATCCTGTCTAACAATCAAAAATACTGTTTATCAGATCAGAAGTATTTATTTATTTGAGGGGTCCTTGGTGTTCTTTGAGCTTGCTTGTTTTCTTGCAGACATTTCATTACCAAACTAGGTAACATCATGAGTGCTAGTAACTATCATCAGTGACTATCACTGATGACGTTACCTTGTTTGGGTAATGAAACATCTGCAAAAAAACAAGCAAACTCAGAGTGCTCAGCACTCGTCATTTCAATCCTGAGCTAGAAATATTAGCATTTTTTTCCCATTTTTATGCAAGAAAGGCATAAGAGGGTTGCAGTCATAAATAAATGTAGATAATTTCCTTTCTGTAATCAAAGAAACTAATCTGTCCATTTCAGCTATTCCAACAAATTCACCAGCCATTTCTCCATAGTGGATTGTGTGTCTGAGGATCCCATCAGGGGAGGGCTGAAACTGTCTAATAGACCCCACAGATCATTGGTAAGAAGGGGTCAGGATTGGGTGGGAGATGGTGGTGTGGTATTCCTGCTTTGAAAGAGAAAAGTCATAGGAGAGACATGTAAACAAAGCAATAGATTGATGAAGAAACCCTGATTGGCAGATATAAAATGATATTTGATTGAAAGGGGGAAATGAAGATTAAGCAGAAGATTAAGATGCCTCCACATTTTCTTCAAAATAAAATTAGAAAAGAGAATCTATTGCACAAGAAAGGAAATTTTTGGAAACTTCCCAAATTTCTAGATTCCTGTAACCCCAAGTTGGCTTCTTGTTAGCACTTTAACACTCTGCTCAAGTCAACAAGTCATAAATGCCAATAGGAGAGAAGAGGTCTCTTCTACAATCATGCCAACACCCTTAAATACTAGAAATATCATTACAGATACGTTTTGTATGTTGTATTGTGTATGACTCCAGCTAGACTCCAGCAGTATGTGGATCAAGAACTTCCAGAAGTACAGGCAGGATTTTGAAGAGGCAGAGGAACTAGAGATCAAATTACCAACATACGCTGGATCATGGAGAAAGCTAGGCAGTTCCAGAAAAACATCTACTTCTGCTTCCTCGCCTATCCAAAACCTTTGATTGTGTGGATTACAACAAATTGTGGCAAGTTATTAAAGAGATGGGAGTACCTGACCATTGTATTTGTTTCTTGAGAAACCTATATGTGGGCCAAGAAGCAACAAGGAGAACTGGACATGGAACCACTGATTGGTTCAAAATTGGGAAAGGAGTCCAGAAAGGCTGTATTCTGTCACCTTGCCTATTTAACTTATATGCAGAGGACATCATGAGAAAGGCAGGGAATACTGCATACAGTTTTGGTCACCACACTACAAAACAGATGTTGAGACCTTGGAAAAAGTTCAGAGAATGTAAGGACCCACCCCACTTTGCATCTTAAGAAGACAGAACTCTTGGAATAATTCTTCCAACAGGAATCCTTTATTAAGAGAAAATGGTTGCAGGCATGCTAGACAGGACTTGGGGTCCAAGCTCTCCCATTCAAGGTTTTAAGGGGTTCCCAAGTAGTCCCACCCAATCAACCCCCCTTCCAGTGATAGTTTCAAGTATCACAATTCCACTCCCTTTCTTCTTTCTTCCGTCTGGATGGAGACTTCAGATAACTACATGAAAGGCAAATACCCTTCTTTGTTACAATAAACACACATTCAGCATTCAGCTCTTTGAAGTGTACTGAAGGAAGTGAGGGCCATAAAGCCCCTTTGTTCTCCCCCGTCTCTCCCTCTGATGGCAGAATCCAGAGAAGGCAGAATTGGGAGCTTCTATATCTGATAATTAAAGATGAAATATAATTGGATTCTGACAGAGAAGAGCAATTAAGATGATCCAAGGCCTGGAGACTAAAACATATGAAGAACAGCTGTAGGACTTGGGTTTGGCTAGTCTAAAGAAAAGAAGAAATAGGGGTGACATGATAGCAGTATTCCAGTATTTGAGAGGCTGCCACAAAGAAGAGAGGGTCAAATTATCCTCCAAAGCATCAGAGGGCAGGACAAGAAACAATGGTTGGAAACTAATCAAACAGGGAAGCAACCTGGAATTAAGGAGAAAGTTCCTAATAGTGAGGACAATTAACCAGTGGAGTGGCTTGCCTTCAGAAATCATGGGCACTCCATCACTGGAGGTTTTTAAGAAGAGACTGGACAGTTACTTGTCTGAGATGGTATAGGTTCTCCTGCTTGAGCAGGGGGCTGGACTAGAAGACCTCCATGGTCCCTTCCAGCTCTATTCTAGTCTAACATCCCGATTGTTGTCTTTAATTATGAGAGTTTCGTGAAATTTACTGAAGGTGCCCAAGACTAAGCCTGATCCCAAAAAAAAGAAACAAGGGAAGGGGAGCTGGGATGATTCCCAAGTGGTTAAAGCACCATGCTAGGAAGTGGGAAACCATGAGTAGAAGCCCCCCTTTATGCATGAAAACTGGCTGGGTGACTTTGGCCATCTTTCTCAGCTCAACCCACCTCTCAACCAAAGGATCAAATGTGACCTGTGGACCATAAAAATGCCCAGGTCTACATTAGTGGATCAAGGAAAGGCCATGCTGAGCCTATCAAAACACACTTTCATGGACAATGTCAAGGTATATTATATTTCCTAAAGTCTGTCCCCTTTTTTTCTGGAGTCACCCACACACCCTGCATCCACAGTGAAGATCTTTCCTTCTGCAAAAGGAAGATAGCCATAGCAGCATATGGGCTTCCACTCCTGCGCCGCCTTCCCAAATCCTGGACAACAACATTCCATACTGGGAAGGAGGCAGACTCTGAGCAGATGGAGGAAAATTCATTGTCAGAAAATTCTATTTATTTATTTTACATCCAGTCTTTATTATTTTTATAAACATTTCTCTATGCCTGTGAAATGGATAGGAATGAGGTCAAGAAGGAAAGCAGGAGAGATATGAGGAGGATGTGTGTGTAAGCCACCTCACATCATGAGATGAGTAGCATATAAATTTGATAAATAAATACATCAATAAATAAAGTAGGAGAGATCCTGACTATTGGCTTTCAGTAAATGAAAGGATGTTTCTTTCCTCACTTGCTTCTGCCTCTGCAGATATACTGGGTGGGGTAGAGGCAAAGGGGCAGACTGACAAAATGTTTCTCATGATATCACCATGCAAGCCATGGGTCTTATCTCAAGATTCACATACAAAAGGTCAAGGTTGTATGGTGACACCATAATCCCCATTTCATTTCCTCACCACTGTGATTTGTAATAGATATTTATGGAAGCAAAGTATTTAGGACTCAGGGTAAAATGCTCTTCATCAGACTATCATTTTGGCAGAGAGGTTCAGATAGACTTTTCTACCTGTTGGATCAGTATGAGACAACCAGAGATGTCTCATGTTGAATATCTCTGTGTGAGGTTATATAACAGACATGTCAAACACAAGGCCTGGGGGCCGGATGCGGCCTGCAAAGTGATTTCATGTGGCTTGCGAAGCCATCCTGGAAACAGTGAGGGAACGGCCCCCTCTCCCTTTGCCCTGGCCCAGGTCAGCCGGGAGCCAATGTACAATTTTGTGGTGGCCATCTATGCTGAAACGTATTCAGTCTTAGCTCTATAAGCCCCCCCCCCTCTGCATGGCCTGAGAGGAACAGTGAGGCTCCTCCATGGACCATGCCTTGGCACTTGCCCTGGTCCCACTCCCTTCTGCCAGAGACCCTCAGATCTGTCCCACTCCTGCCCAGGCCCCCACAGGCACCCTTGATGCAAATGGGGTAGAGCTGGCCACACCCACCCAATAGGCCACACCCACTCCATCCACGCACACCCAGTAGGCCACACCCACCCTGGCCACACCCACCTGCCCCCCTGAGGGCAACTGCAATGCTGATGCGGCCCTCAATTAAATTGAGTTTGACACCCCTGTTATATAACAAGGGAAAAGTTTTTTAGAGGTTTTTTATTTTCCTTGACTCTTCCAGATAAAAAGGAACATGTCACATGGTTGGATGGAAGGATGGATGGATGGATGGATGGATGGATGGGTTGGTGGACGGACATCTATTTGAATCATATGCATTGAATTACAGCATGGGAATAAAAGTAAAGCATCTACCATAAAACATAAAGATCTGAATAATAAGGAATGCACAGTAACTCTAAGGCAACATCAGCCTCAAAAGTCCACAATAAGAAAAAGGTAACCGTAACTTCATCTAAGCAAAAACACAGCATCATAAAATAAGCATCACTATAATAACATGAAAGAAAACCAACTGGAAATCAACCAAGCAAAATGACAGGTGTCCCAAATGCCCACAGAACAATTTGCTCTTGGATGCTTTCTAGAAATCCATTATATTGAGTTATATCAGGACTTCTTCAGTTGAATTCCCAGCTCATCCTGCAGGGAGGACTTTGCAAAACTTCTACATCTCCAGATAATTATTAGTAGAATGATAGTGATTTCTTTCTTGTTTTCATGCTAAATGTCAAGAGATTCTTCTCTCCTCCAGAGATTCTCTGGAGTGGATCAACAGACTCAGGAGCAATACATAGTAATGTTTGGCATCATGAAAGTTAGTGCATAAATTGTCTTGTCACCTTGGGAAGCTGGCCTGAGCTTCATGGCCACCAGGAGGTCTGCTGTTGTGTTGACCCATGTTTCCATCATTTGAGAAGTCTTCTCTGGACTTCATACTATATTAGAAAAGTCAGTCTTGCTGCTATCTGCCTTCAACTTCTCCAAACTTCTTCTGCTCTTCTGATTCTGAGATCAGATGCAAGGCAGGGGACTCCTTCAGTTAAACCAGAAATGGACCCTGTACTTCTGCTTCTGATGGAGCTTTTGCTGGCCCAGGCAGCCTGTGGGATGCTCAGCACCAGGTGCTTCTTGACTTTGGGGAGGGATGCAAGAGACCCACTCAATCATTACAGGCCAGGAGACCATCTCATCAGTGGACTCTTGTCTGCAACAAATACTATACAACCTGAGCTGCAAAATTTCAGTTTGAGTCCTTCTAAAAAGTTTCATCGGTAAGTTACATAATGTTGAATGATGTTATATTATGTTGCCTTTGAGAAAGAAAGTGGGTGAAGGAAAGCAGTGAGGTTTTAATTAATTAGATCTATAGTTACGTCTGTATCACTGCTTTTTTGTAAAAGAAAAATAGGTGGCGGAACTCACACATGTCACACAACCTGCCTTGCCTACCCTACAAAGTTCCATCCCAAAAAGGTGCCAGAACTCCGTTCTGGGCATTCTATGAGAAAAAAAAGCCTTGGTCTGTATACAAACAGCATGAAGTGGAACACATTCAGCACATAAAACAAAAGTATGCTTTAAGACTCAGCAGTCTTGTCCAACTGATCTCTAAATAGTAGTAGTAGTAGTAGTAGTAGTAGTAATAGTAATAATAATAATAATAGTAATAATAATAATAATAAAAACAACAACAAAAACAAACAATGGTGCATTGGAAGATCTGCAAAAAATATCATTTGCCTGTAAGCAAAAACTGGTGGGATCATAAAATAGAGAAAGTCATAGAAAATGATAAAATTAAACTGCTCTGGGACTTCAGAATTCAAACAGACAAGCACCTGCAACATAACACCCCAGAATTAACAATTGTCGATAAGAAAGACAAAAAAGTTTGGATAGTGGATGTGGCAGTGCCTGGAGATAGCAGAATAGAAGAGAAAGAACTGGAGAAGATAACAAAATACAAAGACCTACAAATAGAAATAGAAAGACTGTGGCAAAAGCAAGCAAGGGTAGTACCAATAGTAATAGGCTCCTTGGGTGCAATCCCAAAACAACTGGAGCACCACTTGAACACCATTGGCATCGACAAATTCGCTATTAGTCAATTGCAAAAGGCGGCCTTATTAGGAACTGCTTCCATCCTGCGACGATATCTGTAATACCATCAAACATCCACATCTGCCTATCCCAGGTCCTGGGTAAGGACTCGATAGGTAGACAAAATGCCAAATCCAGTCTGAACAACTGGCTGACTGGGCGATGATCGATAATAATAATAATAATAATAAAGTTGGAAGGGACCTTGGAGGTCTTCTAGTCCAACCCCCTGCTCAGGCAGGAAACTCTATAACCATTTTAGACAAATGGCTGTCCAGTCTCTTCTTAAAAACTTCCAGTGTTGGAGCACCTACAACTTCTGCAGGCAAGTTGTTCCACTGATTAATTGTTCTAACTGTCAGGAAATTTCTCCTTAGTTCTAGGTTACTTTTCTCTTTGGTTTGTTTCCATCCGTTGTTTCTTGTCTTGCCTTCAGGTGCTTTGGAAAACAGCTTGACTCCCTCTTCTTTGTGGCAACTGCTGAGATATTGGAGCTCTGCTATCATGTCACACACACACACACCCCATCCTTCTCTTCATTAAACTAGACATACCCAATTCCACCAACCGTTCCTTATATGGAACACATTCAGCAGATAAAACAAAAGTATGCTTTAATGCTCAGCACCCTTGTCCAACTGATCTCTACATGGACAACTTACTTTCATCTCTCAAGGTGATTAGCTTGGGAAGTCATGGTTATGATCTCAGCATGTCCATCAAAGAAAAG
>NW_024100190.1:0-26867 GCF_016545835.1 Crotalus tigris
ACCTGAGGTGACTCAGGACAGCTCCAACCCCGTAGGGGGACGCATCACAAGCGATGCACACAGGGAGAGACTCGTTGAAATGTGCAAGAACACTGTTAGAATTGAGCAAGGCCTTGACTTCTTTAAAGCAAGCCTCATGCGCTTGTGACCACAGCCACACAGCCTGTTTGTCTAGTAGCCTGTGAAGAGGCTCAGCTACACTAGCTTGATGTGGAAGAAAAGAATTGTAGAAATTCAGGAGGCCTAGAAAGGCCTGAAGTTCGGCCTTAGACTTTGGCCTGGGTGCATCTAAAATAGCAGTTAGTTTGGATTCAGCAAGATGAATCCCAGCAGCATCAATTTTGAATCCCAGAAATTCAGTAGAAGGCACCCCAATCTGGCATTTGTCTTTTCTGAGCTTGAGGCCTGATTTCCTGAATCTTAACAGGACAGCCCTAAGCCTTTCAGCTAGAATTTGTGTGGAGTCTCCTGCAATCAAGACATCGTCAAAGTAGGGGCAGACCCCTGGTATACCTCGTAGTGTGTTGTCCATAACGCTTTGGAAAATCCCAGGAGCGACATTCACTCCACACTGTAGCCTTTTTACTTTAAAGGCTCCCCTGTGGGTCACAATGGTCTGAGCTATGGCAGCATCATCATCAACAGGCAGCTGTTGATATGCTTGAGCTAGGTCAAGCTTTGCAAAAACACGCCCCCCCTTGAGAGAGGCCAGGATGTGACTGACCACAGGAACAGGATAGGCATGTTGCTGCAATGCCTTATGGAGTGTGCATTTGTAATCAGCACAAATGCGAATGTCCCCATTGCCTTTAGAGGCGTGACAATGGGGGTCTCCCATGGGCTGGAATCAACAGGTTCTAGGATTCCTTGTTGGATTAGTTTGTCTAATTCAGTGTCAATCTTACTTTTTAAAGCAAAAGGGACCCTTCTTGCTTTAATCCTAATGGGAGTGACAGTGGGGTCTAGCTTTAAGGACACAGGTAGTCCTTTGAATGTGCCCAGCTGGGGGCTGAAAACATCTGCAAATTCTTTGCAGACTTCCTGTAGGTCGAGTGTTTGTAAGCTGTTGAGTCCTGTGACGTGTATCCCCAGGGCCTCAAACCAATCGAGTCCTATGAGACTCGTTCGTTCACCCCCTACTACTAATAAGTCTAGTGGACCTTCAAAACTCTTGTATTGCACGTTAAGGGTGGCCTCCCCCTTAACACACACTCTTGAGTTCTGAAAATCTGTTAATACAATATCAGAAGGCCTTAACTTGGCCTTAGACCCACTTCTGGAACAAATCTTCCTAAATGTATGCAATGAAATGATGGACAGGGCAGACCCTGTGTCTAGTTCCATAGATAATGGAACCCCTTGTAGCTTCACGTTGAGTGACAGCTTTTTCTTCATGGGCTTGTGTGTGCCTGTTCTACAGATGCTTCTTCGCGAAGCGCAAAAACCTACCCTATTCTGGCTGGGGAATCTGGTACCCTTCAGGCGTTCTTCTTGGGGTTGTGCCTTTCGTCGGCCCAGGCACACAGCTGCAATGTGCCCTTGTTTACCGCATGCCCGGCAGGTAGCGGAGCGGAACTTGCAGTCGGTTCTCCTGTGGCGACCTCCACAGCCGATGCACTTGAGCGGAGCCGAAGAGCTTCCCTTCTGGTTCTCTTCCTTCGCGGGGTGTAGACGGTCGACTTCCTCGTCCGGATCCTCCTCGGAGTTTCGTCGGACGTCTTCCTGGTGCACGGACGCACCCTCTGCACTGTTTCTGATCGGCTGCATGTTTTTGACGGCGCCGCCTGCTGCTTCTTCTGCGGTGACTTCCCTTAAGGCGTCTTGGAAGGATAATTCTTCCTTTGCGAAAAGTCTCTTTTGTAGCTCTCGATGCCTTAACCCGCACACGAATCGGTCCCTCAGTCGTTCCTCGAGGTCCTTGAACTCGCAGGGCTTGGCGGCCTTCCGTAACGCGGCGATGTATTCCTTGGCTGACTCACCGGACCGTTGATCCCTCTGTTCGAAGGTGTGGCGCCATGAGATAATGGACACCTGGGGGTGGAAGTGCTCCTTCAGCAGCTTCTTCAGGTCTGCGTAGCTTACAGACTCTACTGGGACAGGTGCTGCAAGGTTTTCTGCGATTTCGAAGGCGTCTTGGCCGCAAACGCAAAGCAGGGTGGCCGCCTTCAAGCTATCTTCACTCACTTGGTTTGCCTTGAAGTAGTTCTCCATTCTGGATACGTAGGACTCCCACCGCTCTGGATGTGAGACGCCGAATTCCGAAAGCCTTCCGATTTTCGCCATCTTCGGATCTTCAGGAGACGGGTCTATCAGCCAGCCTACCCCCGAATGCGCACCGGATTGGCGGGCAGCTGCCGAGTCGACGCCGTTCCTCTTTCGCCGCTCAGGACTCCTTGGGTAAGCTTACACTTCTTCCTTTCCAGGTAGTGCAAGGCATCCCACCTCGTCGCCAGTGTTGAGTCCGTGGCGGGACAACAGACACGAGAAGCAGCTGGAGTTCTCAGTTTCATTTATTCAGCGGTCAGCTTACAGGAAGATGGCTTCAGCCTCGCCCAAACGCCTCGCAGCCTCTTATATAGGCAACTCCCGGGTAAATGGGTTACTTTTCCCGCGCCAGCACCCGCGCATGCGCACGGCGCTGGCGACAGCCTGTCTGGTCCCGGGCAGCTTTCCACCTGCCCGGGACTGCCTGCAAACGCCCGAGCCGTTTGCAAGGCTCGGGACATAACAGACACTCTTCATGTGAATCCATAAAGTTTTTTTTCCTCCTTTTAATGGCTCAGTAATTCCTTGCATCGGGGTAGAGGCAGGGCGACTGAATGGCTGGATGCCATTCCTGATGCCTACACAGTGCTTCCAGCAGACAATTACTCAGTGCACCCAGAGAGAGAAATATCTGCCGCTATCTGGGATCACAGCCTCCTGATTGTGAGGCAATTGCTCCACTGCTAGGCCACCATGCCTCTCATATGACAGTCCATAGACTGTATTTCCCTGGAAGTAAGGCCTACACCAGGGGTAGGCAGCCTTGGCTCTTTTATGACTCGTGGACTTCAACTCCCAGAATTCCTCAGCCAGCATGGCTCAGCTTGGAAACTCTCCCTTTCCCCTCAGCATGCCTGGCTCAGGAATTCTGGGAGTTGAAGTCCACAAGTAATAAAAGAGCCAAGGTTGCCTACCCCTGGCCTACACCAACAATAAGCCCTAGCTTGATTTTTGAGGGTGGGCCTAATATAAGTCCTATCCCAAAAATAATCCCTAGTTTGGGGCAAGGCACACACCTAAAAATCAAGCTGGGGGGGGTGAATCTGCCCCATTCACCCCGCACCCGCTTCCCTTACAGCCAGGCCTCTCTTTGCCGACCCACTTCTTCTTCTGAGGCCTCTTCTGCTGCCAGGCTTGCATTTCTCAGTCACAGGGCTTTCCAGAAGGCCTCTGCAGCTGAGAACAAGCTATGGATTCAATCCGTAGCTCAGTTCTGCAAGATCTCAGCAGCTGAGCACCAAACTATGGTTTGAATCCATAGTTCGGTACTCAGCTGCTTAGGCCTTCTGGAAAGGCCTGACTGCAAAATGCAGGCCCAAATGCAGCTGCAGAACTTCGGCCCCAGAAGAAGCGGACTGGCTGGGTGGGGCTGAGGAATAGTGGCTGAGGAATTCTGGGAGTTGAAGTCCAAAAGTAATAAAAGGGCCAAGTTTGAAGACCCTTGCTGTAGACCATCACAGTATGTTTCTCTGAGACCTAGATGTTGATGAGGAATGATACTTTACCTTATTTTCATAAATAATCTGGAGGATCACTCTCTCTACTGTTGGTAACTGTGTTCTTGACCTGATTGAATAAAATTATTCTTATGCTTTTGGATCAATTACAGGGAGTAGATGTTGTTTAGCTTTTGAGTCTTACATGTTGAACTAGGAGGTAGATTATCAGTAACAGGGATAAATAGATTGGTGAAGTTTGATTTTGCTCATAGTCTGTGTTTTTCAATGCTCTATTTGTTTCAGTGCATTTCTTAAAAATGATTTTGCCATTTAAAAGTTTTTAGAGAAGAAAAGTAATAAATTATCCCATTACAATCCTTTTGATGTGTAGCATTGTATAGGGTCTCTATAATTGTATGTATTCTTTCATCAATCTACAAATTTTTAGGTGAATTTTCCCAGCTATATACAAAGTTAGAAATAATTTTCATTGGTAGTCTGCGGTATCAAGAGATAACCACCCTCTAGTTTGCATATAATTTCAGATATGTGCAAATCATTGCTGATCCGGTCTACAATCCATTTATATTAGAGATTCAAAATTCAGAGTGACTAAGATTTAAGTGAGGTTAATGGATAAAGTTTTGAGAGCAAGCTCATTCTGTTCAAGCAGCTTTGAAATTTGAAATAACATTTATTCACAGGGTAAAACTGTGATCAGGCTTCTAAGCGGGAACATATGGCTAAGGTCTAAAATAATTTACTCTGAAATATATCAGAAGTTTGTAGGCACCCTTTAAGTACAGCAGAAGTTGCTGTCATCAACTTTAATAGAGGACACGAACCACCAAAGTGATTTAATAAATTTAAACCCACACCGGCTGCAATTATCTGTGTATTTTCTGAATACTGATAGGTTGAACATAACCCATCATATTTCAAGCTGTAATTCTCAAGCTACTTTATTGAAGAAATCTCATTGAAGGCTCATTGATCTCCGCAGAGTCAGCAACATGAACTAAAGCAACTCATTTTCATGTTTCATACTTGGAACACTCAAATGGTGTCAGGTCCAAAGGAAAACATGTGGCTGTGAAATGTTTTTTTTTCTTATAATATCTGTAATCTTTCTAAATGCGTGAAATGGAAAAATAGACCAGTAGACACTTTGCAATGCAACTTTGTACTTTTATTTGTCTGCTGTTCCTTTCCAATACTATGATGATGATGATGATGATGATGATGATGATAATAATAATAATAATAATAATAATAATAATAATAATAATGATGACGACGATGATGATAGAGTTGGAAAGAACCTTGGAGGTCATCTAGTCCAACCCCCTGCTCAGGCAGGAAACCCTATACCATTTCAGACAAATGGCTGTCCAGTCTCTTCTTAAAAACTTCCAGTGTTGGAGCATCCACAACTTCTGGAGGCAGATTGTTCCACTGATTAATTATTCTAACTGTCAGGAAGTTTCTCCTTAGTTCCAGGTTGCTTCTCTCCTTGGTTAGTTTCCATCCATTGCTTCTTGTCCTGCTTTCAGGTGCTTTGGAGAAGAGGTTGACTCCCTCTTCTTTGTGGCAGCCCCTGAGATACTGGAACACTTCTATCATGTCCCCCCTCATCCTTCTCTTCATTAAATCAGACATACCCAATTCCAGCAACCGTTCTTTATATGCTTTAGCCTCCAGTCCCCTGATCATCTTTGTTGCTCTTCTCTGCACTCTTTCTAGAGTCTCAACATCTTTTTTACATCATGGTGACCAAAACTGGATGCAGTGTTCCAAGTGTGGCCTTACCAAGGCATTGTAAAGTGGTATTAACACTTCATGTGATCTTGATTACACTTCACGTGATCTTGATAGTATCTACTACTATTTGGTACTACTGTCTGGGTATCAAATACTTGGCCATTAACAATATTTATTGACTGAAACTGAACATTGGTAAAGGAATTAGGCACATTTTTGTTAACTGGGATTTTCCATGATCATGTTCCATGCTCCTATTTATCTGTCATAACTATTATATTAATCCAAGCGAATTTATTGAACTGTACATATAGCCCTGAGATCAGAAAGCATGTAAGCATGGAAAAACTGTGATGCCCAACGTGAATAATCTCTGAAAGAGTAAAAGTATCAGCCTCCTAACCAAATGCAGATTGATCAAGATAATAATTTTTCCAATTGCTGATTATGGCTACAAAAGTTGGACTTTGAAAAAGGCAAATAGGAGAATTGTGGACAGCTTTGAACTGTGGTGCTAGAGATGGTTATTATGCATCTCATAGACTGCAAAAATTACAAAGAAGTCCTAAATCAAAACTCACCCAAAATATCACTCAACGCCAATATTGCCAAACAAAGGCCATCATACTTTGGTTGTGTGTTATAAGAGCTGGTTCACTTGAAAACTCAATCATGCTAAGAGTGATTGGCAGAAAAAGGAGATGGGGTTGCCTTAGTACTCATTGGTTGGACACTATAAAGCAGCGGTTCTCAACCTGTGGGTCGTGACCCCATTTGGGGTCAAATAACCATTTCACGGGGGTCACCAAACAACGCAGTCTGCCATTTTTCCCCCTTTTCCTTAGCTGTGCTACTCCCTTTTATTCTATTGGCTTTTGAAAGCCAATAGAATAGACTCTCTTGAATAGAGTCTAATTCTATTGGCTTTCAAAAGCCAATAGGAATTGTACAGGCTGTCTCTGCCCTGCTGAGCCCGCCAAAAGTCCCATTCTGCAAACGGTGCTACAAGTTGTCTGCAGCGAAGGCGAGCTGTCTGGAAGTTTCCACTCCTCCCTGCTGAGCAACTACTAAAAATGTAAGTAAAAGAGGGCCAGGGGTGGGAGGTGGGAGGCCGGCAGGCGCAGGGAGGGTTGCTGGCACGCGTGGGGCCCGGCGGGTGCCTTACCTCCCTTGGGCTGGGCCATCTGGTGGCCCTGCGCTGTCGCTGCCCTTTGCCAGATACATCTCGGCCGGTGCAGGGGGCGGCACCACGCATGGGTGGCGCTCCCGGGCAGGGAAAGTCCTCGACTTACGACCGGTTGGATAGTCCTTGACTTACGACCAGTTGGGCAGTCCTCAACTTATGACTGGTTGGATAGTCCTCAACTTACGACCGGTTGGGGGTCACGGCATTAAAAAGGTTAAGAACCACTGCCATAAAGGATGACACCAGTATAAGAAGTCAGCCCTTTCTCCTAGAGAATGAAATATTTTGAGGAATATTAAAAGAGGCAGGACATAATATTTCCCCTAAAGGCGAAATGGAGAAAAAAAAAATCTTAACAAAGGCAGAAAGCAGCTCGTCTTCTGATATAGAAAAAAGCCTCAAGCAAAAACACGAAGAATCCAGTTTTTAGGAAATTTTGTGTCCATTCAGAAAGATTGGGCCACTCTACACATAAGCAAAGAGCAAACGGCAACTCCAGATAAGCAACACAATTAGGCAAGTCAAAAGTTGACCAGATTAGCTCAGACAAACACCTAAGATTTGCATTTCCCCTTTTGCCTATGGGGTTATGTAGTGGTCAGCCACGACCTCTACATCAGGCCTTTTCAACCTTTTCACCCATTGTACCACTTTAAGGATATGGCAATATCCGAGTACCACCAGTCGCCTAGCAAGGTGCCAAAAACTTGATGACCCCCCCCAAAAAAGGAAAAAAGTGATAAAGTACAGGTAGTCCTCGACTTACAACAGTTTGCTTAGTGACTGTTCGAAGTTACAATGGTACTGAAAAAAGTGTCCCCCAAGCCACAGCCAAGCAAGACACCTGCCTGCCCACCCAGCGGCGCTCTTCCTCCTGTCCAAGGTTTTCATTGTTGTGAGCATTTCTGTTGAGGATTGGCAGCGGGGGTGGGGTGGGAGGGTGTTTTTTATTCCCCCCGTCTGCTGGGTGGTTGCAGCAGGTTTTGGTCACTTCACGTGACCCTGGGACACTGTGACTGTCATAAATATGAATCAGTTGCCAAGCATCTGAATGTAAATCACAAGACCCTGGAGATGCTGCAACATTCCAGCTGATCGGCGCTTCTTCTGGGCTCAGCAGAAGCACCAGGATCAGCGCCGAGCTCCAGCTGGAGCCTGACGCTGATCCTGGCACTTCCACTGAGCCTTGACAGCCCCAAATAAGCGCCGATCAGCTGGAAAGTGGCACTGATCCTGGCGCTTCCGCTGAGCCCTGACAGCCCTGCAGCTCCAGCCATCTCTCGCTCAGGCTAGTGCAGTGCTGCCACTGGTTCAGCTCATTCCCCTCCCCTGCTACCACTTTTCTAGGATGATCGCGTACCACCTGCCAGGTGCCTATGTACCACAGGTGGTACCCGTACCACTGGTTGAAAAGCCCTGCTCTACATGACCCCATAGGAATCTGGCAACAATCATTAGAATATTAAAGAACATGTTCTTGTACAAGAAGCGGCATCTCAAACACAAAGGCCCAAAGAGGGTATAAACACCCAGCTCCTCTCAACTCCATTTTGTCAGCCACCCCAGAAACACACTGATGTCACTTTAATTTCTGGTTTATCAAATAAACAGACATCTCCTTTCCAAAATGCAGCCTGCCTTCCGTTCATTTCTACAGCATCCTCCCAACTTGGAACAGGACCAAATTTTTCTTCCAGCCCAGGGTTGACCATGGTGGATCTGAAAGGAGGCCTTGTGAGACAGAGCATGATTCATAGAGTGACTGAGGATTGGACACAACTGAATGGCTGACAATGATGATGCTTATTAAAAAAAAAGTTGCACTAATACGAGATGATACAGACGATGATATAAAATTCAAGATAATAGCTCCACATTAGTCCAATAGCCAAGTCTTAAAAGCCCTCCAGAAACTCATAAAATTGGGATTGCTGCATAAAGAGAGAGTCACTCACTGTTATTCGTCTCCTACACTGGATTTCTTGCTAACTGGGGGGGGGGTCTTCAATGTTACTTTATACCCACCCAGTTTGGATGGACAAAGTTCCTCTAAGTTTCTCAATGGTTTGTATTTATCCTGAAATTGCAGTTCAACAGACATGATGAGGAAGACTGATGGAAAACAGAATTTAAGGCCAACACGGTTACTCACCAGGAATGGCTTTTTAAACGTGGCAATCTAGACAGCGAAAGTAGGAATTAGGGGTTTGCAAAAATTGACTTGAAGATTCAGTTCAATGGCCATTTAATCAGTTCTCCAAGTGAAGCCAACTGGATAATTTCATTGCTTTGGCTGATGTGGAAAAGCATCCCCCCCCAGACTTAACTGATGACTCCACTTCTTCATTTGAAGCCATATTCTGAACAGCTTCTTTTCAGACTACAACTATGAATTTAATTGTTTTCACATGTTGAATTAAAATACCATTTTCAACCAAAGCGTTTGAAACCTGAACTGAAATTACAGATGGAACCCCTAGATCAGTGATGGCGAACCTTTTAGAGACCGAGTGCCCAAACTGCAACCCAAAACCCATTTAGGTATCGCTGGGTGCCAGGTGGGCATGGCCTGTTGGGTGGGCGTTGCTGTGGTGGGCGTGGCAGACTGGGTGGGTATAGCCAAGGTGGGCGTGGTCACCTTGATGTTGCTCGTGGGGAGGGATGCCTATGGGGGCCGGGCAGGGTTGGGGGAGATCCAAGGGGTCTCTGGCAGGTGGGGCGGTGGGCAGGAGGCTCATCCTACAGGGTGAGGTGAGGCAGGGTAGGAGTGCTATTGTTGCAGGGCAAGGCGAGGCAGGGGCTGGGGCGGTTGCTGCCTGACACCATTGGCTCCCGCACACAGAGGCCAGCGAGCGCATGGGGGCCAACAGTGTCTCTCAGCAACCACAACCTTCCGGCCCCTCGATCGGCGCATTCCGAGGCTCCACACCCGCAGCCAGCTGCCTCTCAGCTGGATGGATGGCCGACATGGATGGCGATGCAGTGGGTCGTGCACAGGAAAAAGAGAGCATGTGAGGCCGGGAGGGACGGGATGATGGGGAGGGAAACCAGCCATGCTGGGATGCATCCAGCCACATGTGACCTCGGTGAGTTAGCAGGCGGCTGGTTGAAGAGGGACAGTTGCCATCTCCAGAGCATAGTGTGCATGCCCACAGAGAGGGCTCTGAGTGTCACCTTTGGCACGCATGCCATAGGTTCACTACCACTACTCTAGATCAGTGGTTCTCAACCTGTGGGTCAGGACCCCATTTGGGGTCGAACGACCATTTCACGGGGGTCGCTAAACAACACAGTCCGCCATTTTTTTCCCCCTTTTCCTTAGCTGTGCTACTCCCTTTTATTCTATTGGCTTTTGAAAGCCAGTAGAATAGACTCTCTTGAATAGAGTCTAATTCTATTGGCTTTCAAAAGCCAATAGGAATTGTCCAGGCTGTTTCTGCCCTGCTGAGCCCGCCAAAAGTCCCATTCTGCAAATGGTGCTGCACCAGTTGAGTAGTCCTCGACTTACGACTGGTTGAGTAGTCCTCGACTTACGACCGGTTGGGGGGTCACGGCATTAAAAAGGTTGAGAACCACTGCCCTAGATGGAACCTAAATTGTAAATCAGATAATGTTTTTGTCCCAGAATACCACTACTGTCCACACAATAACTAACCTGATAACAGTAGCCAGCATCCGTACCATCTTTTCCAGCTTGTCAGGTGGGTAAGAGTACACCTTCAATGAAGAAATAAATTCTCAAAAACAGATTCCCCAAGTATATCATCCGTGTCACACTTTTATTAGCACTGAACAAGGAAATGAAGTCAACATTCCCCTAGATAAACCTATTAATAAGCAGATGTAAAGCTATTGATTTTTCTCCCTATAATACATGTATACTTTTTTTTTGTTTTTATAAACTCCCATTCATGTAAATGTCTCCAGGTATAAACCCAATTTTGAACCCTTCAAGCTTAACTTGTAACAATTAAACCTTTGATTGATCCAATAGCTGATTTTCCTTCCAAACTGCTAGATGTTTTTAAGTAGTACTTTTTTTAATCCAGGAAGCCTAAAGACAATTATCCTCCCTTGTTGATTAAATTGTAATTTCCTTGCCAATCTTTCGGTTGCTAACATTCCCATGAATATTCCTTTTATAAGAGTGCACCAAAATCTTCTGATATAATTGTTCTAAAGACTAGAAAAATAAGAGAACTGGTGATTTAAATGTTCAAGGCACATGCTGTTGCATCAAGAGTTCAATCATCTAAAGAAGGATTCTTCAAACTTGGCCCTTTTATGACTTGTAGACATGAACTCCCAGAGTTCCTCAGCCAAGTTTGAAGACCCCTGATCTAAAGAAATGCTAGATGATGGCTCAGAGAGAGAAAATTATATATATCATCCACTCATCCACTGTTGAGTAGTAGGGAGTGCCCAGACAATTTATCTAAGAGCCAGATTGAGCTTTGGATTCAAGAGGTGTTATTCTTGTGGGGTCCTTGGTGCTTTCTGAGCTTGGTGGTTTTCTTGCAGATGTTTCATCACCCAAACTAAGTAACATCATCAGTGCTGGGAGGAAGTGAGGTTTGTGGAGAAGAAAAAAGGGAGGAGGAGGAGGAAGACAGTGGGATCCCTAGTGTTCTCTGAGCTTAGTTGATTTTTTGCAGATATTTCATGATCCAAACTCAGTGGTGGGATTCAGCTGGTTCGCACCACTTCGGCAGAACCGGTAGCTAATTTTTTTTATTGCCCAGGCCCAGAATGGACTTCCGGAAGCGGCATCCGCACAGAGAACTGGTTGTTTACATATTTGAATCCCACCACTGCCCAAACTAGATAACATCATCAGTTATAGAAGGCAGTGGGATTTGTGGAGAAGAAGAAAGAGAGGAGGAGGAGTAGGAGGAGGAGGTGGTGGAGGAGGAGGAGGATACCCAAACTAGATAACATCATCAGTTATAGAAGGCAGTGGGATTTGTGGAGAAGAAGAAAGAGAGGAGGAGGAGGAGGAGGAGGAGGAGGAGGAGGAGGTGGTGGTGGAGGAGGAGGAGGATACCCAAACTAGATAACATCATCAGTTATAGAAGGCAGTGGGATTTGCGGAGAAGAAGAAAGAGAGGAGGAGGAGGAGGAGGAGCAGGAGCAGGAGCAGGAGCAGGAGCAGGAGCAGGAGCAGGATACCCAAACTAGATAACATCATCAGTTATAGAAGGCAGTGGGATTTGTGGAGAAGAAGAAAGAGAGGAGGAGGAGGAGGAGGAGCAGGAGCAGGAGCAGGAGCAGGATACCCAAACTAGGTAACATCATCAGTGCTGGTAAGGAGTTTTGTAGATAGCAATAGCACTTAGACGTATATATTGCCCATAGTATTTTACATCACTCTCTAAGCGGTTTACAGTGTCAACGCATTGCCCCCAACAATTTAGGTCCCCCTTTTACTGATCTAGAAGGGTGGAAGGCTGACTCAACTTTAAGCTGGTCACGATCGAACAGCAGGCTGCGGGCAGAGTTAGCCTGCGATACTGCCTTCTAACCACTGCACCACCAGAGCTCAGATCTGGGAATGCTATGCTCCAAACATGAAAAACAGATTCAAAAGTTTGGTCCTCCAAAACTGGGGGATTTCTGAAAGATATCAAATAGATGTTAGTGTAGAGCGGAGTTGAATTTTTTTTCCCCACTTATTTTAGGATGCCGGAATCCCCTCTGGTCAAGGAAAAATGCTGAAATCAAACCCAACCAACTGTTTCTATGAGGTGTGTATGTCAATGTTGGTTTGGACTGGTAAATCACTGCTAAAGCATGAAAACAGGAACAGGTTATTCTTACACGTAGGCAGAAAAATGACTACGTACTCAGCTTGATAATTTCACTTCTAGAAATAATTGTTTGCTTTAAATGAAAGCGCGGAAGGTGGGAGTAATAGCTTAATGAAGCAGTAATGTTCCCATTGCCTCTCCACGTGGGTATAAATTTCATTATTCGTGTATGCACGGATTCCCAAACACTGTGTGACAGCTAAGAATCACACCGGGTTTGAAACATGAGCAGATTGGAACATTTCTGCACTTTGTGAACGGCACTAAGTAGTCAAATGAAGGATAAGTTCTTCTCACTTTCTCCGGGTTACTAAATAGGCGAAACTATGCAAATCGTAATTTTCTGTTCTCATTGGCAGCTGATTGTCGGCATCATAGATGGAGGTCTTCTCTTGGAGGCTTCCTGAGATATCTTCACTGGACACAAAATCTGGCCCTTCGGAGTTACAAGTCATATGTGCAGCAGCGTGGGCTGTTTTGGACCCCCCCCAAGAATAGCCCTTGTAACACCACTGCTACACAAGCTGCATTGGTTATTGGTCTGCTTCTGGGTGAAATTCAAGGTCTTGGGTGATCATCTTTAAGGCCCTTCATGGCATGAGTCCAGGTTACCTGAGGGACCATCTGATCCCATTGGGATTGGCTGCCCCACTATTGCCAGAACAGGATGCATGCTGTGGGTCACATCAGCCTGATTATTCCAGCTGGTGAGATCCAGGAGGAGGGCTTTCTCTGCTGTTGCTTCTGCCCTCTGGACCATCTTGCCCCACCCCAATGGGAAGTTGGCCCCAACCCTCCTATCCTTTCATAAGGACCTAAAGACCTGGCTCTGCCAGTTGGCCTGGAGCCTCAATTGTGGGACAGCACAATAGACCCCATCTCTCCAGTGGTGGGATTCAAATATGTGAACAACCAGTTCTCTGCGTGGATGCCGCTTCTGGAAGTCTGTTCTGGGCCTGGGCAACAAAAAATTAGCTACCAGTTCTGCCAAAGTGGTACGAACTGGCTGAATCTCACCACTGCATCTCTCCCATTTAGGTCTTGCCCTCCCCATGTGTCCTTGGTTTTTTAAATCTCTCTCTCTCTCTCTCTCTCTCTCTCTCTCTCTCTCTCTCTCTCTCTCTCTCTCTCTCTCTCATTCTCTCTATCCTGATTGTAAGCTGTCTAGAGATGGGCAGTAAATGAATGAATGAATGAATGAATGAATGAATGAATGAATGAATGAATGATTATTCTGCAACCCCTTTGCTATGGAGCTCCCCAGTGGCCCACACTCACTAGAACAGGGATGTCAAACTCGATTTCATAGAAGGCCATATTAGCCTTGTGGGTGCCCTGGGGGGGGCTGGGGGGGCATGGCTGGTGGGCGTGGCCGGCTTGATGTTGCTCATGTCGAGAGGGACACCTGAGGGTGTCAGGTGGGGCTGGAGGGGGGATCCGGGGGCCTACGGCAAAGGGGGCAGGACCAACGCGGGCGCCATGGCCTAGTCCACCCGAGGAGACTCACTGTCCCTCTCGGGCCATGTAGGGGCCCCCTGGACAGTGGTGTGGACTGGATTGCATGCCTTTCCCCCTGCCTCTGCCTCCCTCTGCCACTTGGAGGGTTGGCCTGGTGGCCCTGATGCTTAGACTCACCTACGCTGCATAGGCTGCTGCTACTGCCATCCCTTATGCACGTGTTCTGTCCCAGCCTATGCAAGTACTTGCTCAACTGCTTTACTCATGAGGAAAAAACCCTCTTCATGGAACCAGGCAGGACCCACAAGAAAAACAAACCCCTTTTTATTTTTACCCACCTGACTCTACGTCCAAGACTTCAGAGGCAATCAGCAAAACACAAAGCTGCAGTGCGAATGTATGCCTTCGGCAACCAGCACCTCCAACACCTCCCCCTTTTATTGTCCAGCCAGGGTGTGGCTTCTTAATGACATTTCTTTTGCCTCTGGAGCCGCCCCACTGCCTTCCTCTGTCTTGCTCGCCTCTCCTCTCTGTGCATCTGCGCATCTGGGATTGGCCCCAGCTGTTCCTCATCGTCGTCCAACACAGGCTCCCAAAACTGCTGTGTCTCTGCCCGAGCTTGAGTAGAGGGGCCAAGCTCCTGGTCTGACTGTGAGTCTTGGTGCTTCTTGGACTCCAACGCCTCCTCCTCATCTGAGTCTTCAGACTCAGCTGCCGGATCCACTGGCTGGTGAGGAATTACAATAGTGTGTACCCGGTGGGGGGCACCCAACCAGGCTGGAGTGGGCTGGGACCAAGGCAGCAGGGGCTGGTCCCTTGCCATATCTGGACAGCACGCCTTGAGTTTGACATGTCTGCTCTAGAACATTATTAACTGAAGCAACGATTGGAGAAGATTGCTTTAGCTGATGGGGCTATGCTGGTTCTAAATCAGATACGGCTCCAGCGACGATTGTTTATCAGCCTCAGGTCACGTCCTTACTGCTCAGTGAAAGGGAAACTTGTTCCTCATTCAGTGGTTGCTGAGCTATGATAAACTGCTAGCATTTTCTAATTTGATACTTCACATGCACATTAACAGAGCAGAAGGTCTGGCTTTCTTTATTTTCTTTCCCAGGAGCCGTTTCTCTCTTGAAACTATACTAAATTTTCATACTGTAAAATCAGTTTCACTTACAGAAGTTGCTTTTCTTTTTTTTTTTTAAAAAAAAAAAATCTATTGCAAGGACGCTGCGACAGCAAATAACAGAGCATGGAAAAATTACGAGGGGCAGTCAATTATGAATTGCTAATGAAATTTTAGATGCCTTTGGTGGTCAAGCTTGCGTGTATGAGGCAGAAGATGCTATTTCTTCTCCTATATCTCATCTCACCTTCTCTGTTACTGTGGCTCTACTGTATATTCCTTCCCACCATAAACGTTTTAATGACAGTTTTCATGTGTATCCCAACTCAGGATTGACCTGCTGAAGTTTCAGCTTCTGCACAGTTATTAAAAGGACCTTGCCTTCTGGTTTTGACCAAGGCATGCAAGCCAATTAGATTTTGTTGTTTGTTAGTTGCGAAGTCGTGTCCGACCCACCGCGACCCCATGGACAACGTTCCTCCAGGCCTTCCTGTCCTCTACCATCTTCTGGAGTCCATTTAAGCTCACGCCTGCTGCTTCAGGGACTCCATCCAGCCACCTCATTCTCTGTCATCACCTTCTTCTCTTGCCCTCCATCTTTCCCAGCATTAGGCTCTTCTCCAGTGAGTCCTTCCTTCTCATTAGGTGGCCAAAGTACTTGAGTTTCAACTTCAAGATCTGGTCTTCTAAAGAGCAGTCGGAGTTGATCTCCTCTAGGACTGACTGGTTTGATCGCCTTGCAGTCCATGGAACTCACAGGAGTCTTCTCCAGAATCATAATTCAAAGGCCTCAATTCTTTGGCGCTCAGCCTTCCTTATGGTCCAACTTTCACAGCCATACATTGCAACTGGGAAAACCATGGCCTGGACTATACGCACTTTTGTTGGCAGGGTGATGTCTCTGTTTTTTAGTATGCTGTCTAGATTTGCCAATTAGATATGTGGGCTCAAAGCAAAAGGGAAACCACACTATGCCTTATCACAAGTGGAAGATGGACTACAGTGTGGGTGGCATCATCCTCTTTGCTCAGAAAAAAAGGGACGCTCCAAATTCATAATTCAAAAATGGTCTGTTTTGAAAGTAGGAGCTTTCACAGGCTCCCATTGTTGATGCATGACACAATACACCGGAGGATTATTTCACTATGCAAAATCCCGTTGACATAATAGGCAGGAGAGAGTGCCATTTAATGCATACATAAGCCACATATTAAAAGCTTCCTCGGTGTGATACAACATGACAAGCCATAATGCCCCTGAGCTTTAATAACCCATTGTGCTGATGACACACAATCCATAAATTATAGAAAAGTGTCACTTGTGATTCGGTTGTAATCTTTTGGTGTCGCTCCCCTCCACATGCCCTTTATTAAAATGGGATAGATTAGAATAAAATAAAATAACATATAAAAACCAATAGGATAACATGCAAAGCTATGTAGGTATAAAATAATCGGGTTGTAATGGTGTGGGAAAATGACCTTGGGAGACTAACCCCAGAGATGCTGCCTAAAGAACAGTCAGATAAAAGACAACCTAGCCTCCAAGTGGATAATGAGTGGGGCAAGAGGTTCAGGATAAGAGAGTTGGAAGGGACTTTAGAGGTCATCTAGTCCAACCCCCTGCTCAGGCAGGAAACCCTACACCATTTCGGACAAATGGCTGTCCAGTCTCTTCTTAAAAACTTCCAGTGTTGGAGCATTGACCGCTTCTGGAGGCAGGTTGTTCCACTGGTTAATTGTTCTGACTGTCAGAAATTTTCTCTTTAGTTCTAGGTTGCTTCTCTCCTTGATTAGTTTCCATCCATTGCTTCTTGTCCTGCCTTCAGGTGCTTTGGAGAAGAGGTTGACTGCCTCTTCTTTGTGGCAGCCCCTGAGATATTGGAACACTGCTAACATGTCCCCCCTCACCCTTCTTTTCATTAAATAAGACATATCACTTCCTGCAACTATTCTTCATTTATTTATTTATTTATGAGACTTATATACCGCTTTAAGTGCAAGCACTCCCTAAGCGGTGTACACCAGTAAGCAAGGTATATATATATTTACATTGCCCCCAACAATCTGGGTCCTCATTTTACCTACCCCGGAAGGATGGAAGGCTGAGTCAACTTTGAGCCGGTGAGATTTGAACCGCAGACCTGCTGAATACAGTCAGCTAAAGTGGCCTGCAGTACTGCACTCTAACTGCTGCGAATTAATATCCCTAATCATCTTTGTTGCTCTTCTCTGCATTCTTTCCACAGTCTCAACATCTTTTTTCATATTGCGGTGACCAAATCCACGTGCAATATTCCAAGTGTGGCCTTACCATGGCATTATAAAGTGGTATTGGAAGAAAGTCTCCCCCAATTTCTTAGAGGCGGAAGGAGAATTCTACTTTCAGGCTTGCAAGATTCTATTAACACAACCTTACAAATAAAATTAGCTGATCTGACATTGTACATTGACGTACACTTGTAGAGAGCAAAAGGAATATCTCACCATTAAATGCATGCATCTTAAGTGGGCCAGTTTTGTGGAAGAACTTGTGCTATCACAAGTTCCTGCCTTCTTTATGATACGGCCTCATTCCATGAGTGAGAATGTGTCTTGCAAGAATCAAGAGTTTTCCCCCATGGTCCTGACTTTACAAACGAGACGTCAGAGGGATATTCTTCCTGTCTCCTCTTTATTTCAACATTATTTGGCTAATCAGGCAAATGGTCCCGTTTTGCTGGAGAGGGTAATTTGCAAATTAATATTAAACGAGAAGAATCAAAGCATGTTTGCCATAGGAATTACTTATAATGTCTTACCTGACTTTTTCAAATCATCTCCTTTGCCCAATGATGTTTGGAGAGATTAGACTTTTGGAGATTCAATGAAGAAAGTGTAAAATAATGGACAGTTTGAAGTCAATAGCATCGACTCTTTGGCACCTCATGTATCAAATAGGACAGTGGGGCAAAAGTAGAGAGTTAAGGAATTGGCAGTTGGCTACCTGTCAATCTGTTCATTGTTTGCCAACCTCTGTCACTTTCTTCTTCCTTTCTTCTCAGGTGTGATTCTTTGCTGTATCCAGTTAGGTACTATCCCAATATTCCCTGTATATATACTCTTTTCCCTTATAATTACAACACCTGCTTCATTTATCCTTATTCAAGTAAAATTCCTGCTTGCTTTTTCTCACACACAGAGACACATGTATGCACATTCACAAAAAACATTTCAGCTTCCAAAAGAACTTTGGTCAGGCAGGCAGACAGACAGACAGACCTGCTTATTTTAATCTGTTTGTTTCAGGAACTACCAACATCGATGGGGAGATATTAATGAGTTGATCCTTGTTGCAGCTTCTTCTCACAATCGCTTGTGCCAAACAAATTCTTGAGGGGGGAGGTGTCAGTCAGAATCAATCAGAATAGAGCTGTAAAGGGACCTTGGAGGTCTTCTAGTCCAGCCCGCTGCTCAAGCAGGAGACCCTATATCATTTCAGGCAAGTGGTTGTCCAATCTGTTCTTAAAAACCTCTAGTGATGAAGCACCCACAATTTCTGAAGGCAAGCTATTCCACTAGTTAATTGTCATCACTATTAGGAAGTTTCTCCTTAATTCCAGGTTGCTTCTCTCCTTGATTCGTTTCTATCCATTGTTTCTTATCTTGCCTTCTGGTGTTTTGGAGAATAAGTTGACCCCCTTTTCTTTCTGGCAGCCCCTCAAATACTGGAATACTGCTATCATGTCTCCCCTAGACCAGTGGTGGTGAACCTATGGCATGGGTGACAGAGGTGGCACTCAGAGCCCTCTCTGTGGGCATACGCACCGTCGCCCCAGTCCTAGACCTTCAGCTGGGTTTTATAAAACCTTTTTGCTTTAGGCCTCTGCTGCTGTGTGCAAAAAAAAAAAAAAAAAGTTCAATCAATCAGTCAATTTCAACTTCTCGTGGGAAAAAAAGATCCTGCAAAGTTGGAATTGATTGATTGAACTTTTTAGTCCCACCCAGTCTGCCGTTACCACTGCAGCAATGCCCACCCCATGGGCCACGCCCACCCCATGGGCCATACCCAGCCAATGGGCCACACCCAGCCAATGGGCCACACCCACCTGGCACTCGACGATGCATAGGTGGGTTTTGGGTTGCAGTTTTTGGGCACTCGGTCTCTAAAAGGTTCGCCATCACTGCCCTAGACCTTCTTTTCTCTAGATTAGCCATTCCCAAATCCTGCAACTGTTCTGCATATGTTTTAGTCTCCAGGCCTTTACTCATCTTAGTTGCTCTTCTCTGCACTTTTTCAACTTGTTTCCTTCAGCTAACTAGGAGCTTCTGATGAATAGCCTTGATTTCCCCTCTTATTCAGGCACACACATACACAAATGCATACACACACACACACACACACACACAGAGAGAGAGAGAGAGAGAGAAGGCAAGAATAGCTCTTGAGGATAGATTTCCTTGACAAGTTGCAGATATCTAGCAATTACAAGCTGCTGCTTCTGTGTCTGCTCTATTACAGAGATCAACATGCATTTATTCTTCCACCTCTGCTTTTAAAAAGGAAGATAGTACGTGATTAAGACCATTGTAGACATGACAGGCAGTGATCACTGAGAAGGATATCACCCAGTGGTGGGATTCAAATATGTGAACAACCAGTTCTCTGCGTGGATGCCACTTCCGGAAGTCCATTCTGGGCCTGGGCAACAAAAAATTAGCTACCGGTTCAGTTTGCTGGTGCAAACTGGCTAAATCCCACCACTGTTACCACTGTCTGCGGCATGGCCTGCATCAGTAGAAAATTGAAGAGCAAGTGGGATAGAAATGCATTAAAAGGTGATTCCACCTACTAGCCAGTGGCTTAGGTAAAACAGTGATAGTAACATAAAACTAATTGTCACACATTCGTTTGATATAGTCACTCTATACTATTTGTGGAATGGGAAATTGCTTAGTTAAAGCAGGAGCCTTGCTGGTAAAGAATCTAACTTGATAAAATCCATTCTATAACCAAAGATGCAATTGCTCCCAAGCAATCTTTATCAATCTCCAGAAGCGGTGAATGCTCCAATCCTGGAAGTTTTTAAGAAGAGACTGGACAGCCATTTGTCTGAATTGGCATAGGGTTTCCTGTCTGAGTGAGGGGTTGGACTAGATGATCTCCAAGATCCCTTCCAACTTTATTATTATTGATCATCACACAGTCAGCCAGATGTTCAGACTGGATTTGGCATTTTTGTCTACTTATCAAGTCCTTCCCAAGGACCTGGGATAAGCAGATGTGGATGTTTGATGGTATTACAGATATCATCGCAGGATGGAGGCAGTTCCTAGTAAGGCCGCCTTTTGCAATTGACTAATGGCAAATTTGTCAATGCCAATGGTGTTCAAGTGGTGCTCCAGTTGTTTTGCGATTGCACCCAAAGCGCCTATTACTATTGGTATTACGCTTGCTTGCCTTTGCCACAATTGTTCTATTTCTATTTGTAGGTCTTTGTATTTTGTTATCTTCTCCAGTTCTTTCTCGTCTATTCTGCTGTCTCCAGGCACTGCCACGTCCACTATCCAGACTTTTTTGTCTTTCTTATCGACAATTGTTAATTGTTAATAATAATAATAATAATAATAATAATAATAATCATCATCATCATCATCCTAATCTGGATAATAATGCAGAGCTACTGTATTTAGAAAACAACCAGTGAAAATTCTCAGGAGACTGACATGATTTTAATAAGTTGAAGCTGATTGTAGATTGGCATCAAGTACACCCTCCGGCTTTGCACTCTTCTTGCGTGGCTGAATCGATCTTGTGGTCTAAATGTCAAACGTCTCATCTTCCCCTGTGGAGTAAAGAAAGAGAGCTGCCTTAGAAGATTGGATCGCAGGACCCACCGAGAAAATAAATCTCTTTCAGTCTGGCATATTACATATTGAAATAGAATATTTAATCATTCAGCCTTCTTTCTCGCCTTAGATCCAGTTTCCAGTATCGGGGAATGTTCCAATTACCATTTAGTAGGCTGGGTATATTTTCTGGTGGCTGAGAAAGAAACTGATCCTCGAAAATTCTTCTTGAGGGTTTTTGAGCTCTTTTTTTTATTATTTTGAGAGGCAACCCCAGAAAAAAGACTAAGGTAAGAAAAATGCCACTGTTCGTTGACCTTGTCTGCCTCAGTTTCAGAATAATAGAAGAACAGAGTTGGAAGGGACTATGGAGGTCTTTTTTGAAATTCAACATTAAGAAAACCAAGATCATGGCATCTGGCTGTCTCAATTCCTGGCAAATAGATGGGGAAGAAATGGAGGTAGTGACAGATTTTATCTTCCTGGGCTCCAAGCTCACTGCAGATGGGGACTGCAGCCAAGAAATTAGAAGACGCTTGCTCCTGGGGAGGAAAGCTATGGAAAATCTAGACAGCATACTCAAAAGCAGAGACATCACCCTGCCAACAAAAGTGCGTATAGTCAAGGCCATGGTTTTCCCAGTTGCAATGTATGGCTGTGAAAGTTGGACCATAAGAAAGGCTGAACGCAAAAGAATTGAGGCCTTTGAATTATGGTGCTGGAGAAGACTCCTGCGAGTCCCCTGGACTGCAAGGCGATCAAACCAGTCAGTCCTGGAGGAGATCAACCCTGACTGCTCTTTAGAAGGCCAGATCCTGAAGTACTTTGGCCACCTAATCAGAAGGAAGGACTCACTGGAGAAGAGCCTAATGCTGGGAAAGATTGAGGGCAATAGAAGAAGGGGACGACAGAGAATGAGGTGGCTGTATGGAGTCACTGAAGCAGTAGCTGTGAGCTTAAATGGACTCCAGAATATGTAAAGGACAGACAGAGCTGGAGGAACATTGTCCATGGGGTCGCAATGGGTCAGACACGACTTCGCAACTAACAACAACATGGAGGTCTTCTAGTCCAACCCACAGATCAAGCAGGAGACCCTATACCTAAATTTCTGAATTTCCCTCTCTATTATTGGTCTAACACTATGAAACAAGAGACCAAGCCAGTTTTGCTGATCTTAAGCATCTGCATTAGCAACGAATCCTGCCTTGAAAAAAAGTCAACAGCAGCATGTCCCCATAACGCAGCGGTTCCCAACTTTTCTATACCCCGCACCCCTAGATGTCTTCTGATATATTCTCGCACCCCTTACAAAAGTTCAAAATAACAGTAACAAATTATGCATATGCACTGTAATTTTGAAACTTCTAAACCCAAGTTTTTGCACACCCTGGAATATCATCTCGCACTTCTGGTTGGAAACCCCTGCCATAGCTGATCATAGTGAAATACACTTTTTGCACACTTTATATGCTTTATATTCAATGGCAGATAGGTTTCTAACTTTCTAAGTTGGTTTGAGTTTTGTATCATCTAATATCCACAGAATATTATCCTTCCTTCCTTCCTTCCTTCCTTCCTTCCTTCCTTCCTTCCTTCCTTCCTTCCTTCCTTCCTTCCTTCCTTCCTAAATCCCTTTTCATAATTGTACACCTCCCTCCACCCACCCACATAAACAATAAACAATCTCATTTGGACCATGCTCCATACTTGTGGCTGACTGCCAACTCCCAGCTTGAGGCCATTCTGAGCTGCTTCTAGTGTTCCATCTCAGCTGGTTGTTTTTGTCCCATGGAGTCAGGATCTTGGGCTTAATTGCTGTAACACGCACTGCTCACAGACAGGATTCATTGCAAATGCACATGCAGGAGCTGTCACACCTCTGGTGGTCCATGACATTTCCTAAGACACAGATGGCCTATTGTTACTAGGGTGCTGAAGCCATTGTAGCTATTTCTTAATTCTATCACTGTCCTTGGAGATGAATAGCAATAGCAATAGCACTTAGGCTTATATATTGCTTCACAGTGCTTTACAACCCTCTCTAAGCAGCTTACAGAGTCAGTCTCTTGCCCCCAACAATCTGGGTCCTCATTTTACCGACCTCAGAAGGATGGAAGGCTGAATCAGCCTTGAGCCAATGAGACTCAAACTGCCAAACTGAAGGCAGCCGGCAGTCAGCAGATGTAGCCTGCAGTACTGCATTCTAACCACTGCGCCACCACAGCTATGGAAGATACTTCAAGAAGAGGGAACATTGGGTGTTGGGAGAGAGGAGTGCAAAAGAATCCCAGGGTTTTGTAGGGACTGTAAGACAGGGTAATGGAAGATTGGGAGAAGACATGTTAGCTGTCTTCAGACATCTGAAGGGCTATCACATTGTAGAGCAGGGGTCTTCAACTCGGTCCTTTTATGACTTGTGGACTTCAACTCCTAGAATTCCTCAGCCATTGTGCCTGGCCGAGGAATTCTGGGAGTTGAAGTCCACAAGTCATAAAAGGGCCAAGTTTGAAGACCCCTGTTGTAGAGGCTTCAAACATCTTCTCACTTGCTACAGAGAGTAAAACTAGAACTTAATGTGGTGAAACTTCAAGCATGAAGATACAGATTAGATACTGCATCCAGTTTTGGTCACCACGATGTAAAAAAGATGTTGAGACTCTAGAAAAAGTACAGAGAAGAGCAACAAAGATGATTAGGGGACTGGAGGCTAAAACATATAAGGAACGGTTGCTAGAATTGGGTATGTCTATTTTAACGAAGAGAAGGACAAGGGGGGACATGATAGCTGTATTCCAATATCTCAGGGGCTGCCATAATAAAGAGGGAATTAAGCTATTCTCCAAAGCACCTGAAGGCAGGACAAGAAGCAACGGGTGGAAACTGATCAAGGAGAGAAGCAACCTGGAACTAAGGAGAAACTTCCTGACAGTGAGGACAATTAACCAGTGGAACAGCCTGCCTCCAGAAGCGGTGAATGCTCCAACACTGGAAGTTTTTAAGAAGACACTGGACAGCCACTGGTCCGAAATGGTGTAGGCTTTCCTGCCCGAGCAGGGGGTTGGACTAGATGACCTCCAAGGTCCCTTCCAACTTTACTACTATTACTAGGAAGACCTTCTTGTTCAGAAGAGCAGTCAATCCGTGGAACAGATTGCTGGAGGAAGTGGTTTCTTCCCCTTCACTGGAGCTTTTCAAACAGAGTCTGGATAGTCATTTTTCAGGGATGGTCTAGTGCAGTGTTTCCCAAACTTGACAATTTTAAGGCATGAGGACTTCAACTCCCAGAATTCCACAGCCAGCAATGCTGGCTGTGGAATTCTGGGAATTGAAGTCCACATGCCTTAAAATTGTCAAGTTTGGGAAACACTGGTCTAGTGATCCTTTAGCCTGCAAAGTGTTGGACTTGACAACTCCTTAGATCCCTTCTACAATTCTATGAAGACAAGTCTGGAGGGGCTATCTCACTGGTGTTACCATAAAGGAAGGCAAGAATTTGAAAAGTTAACCAATTTACCCCCCAAGCAGCCAACCAAAAGATCATCTTCTACATATGGAAAACATCTTATTATCCCTATCTGCCTTCTCCCCTTTCAGGGACCAAAATCCTCTCTGTAAAAAATGCTGAGGTGAAATATAGAAAGGTAGAACTTGAGATACCAATACAGATGATGAACAAGATACAGATCTGCATTTTTTTTCAACTGAGAGTATAATATCCAAGAATCTCCTATTCTTGGATATATGTAAAGTTCAACTGAGAAAAAGAAAAGTTTATGTTATTTTGCATTTGCATTTCCTGTGCCGGATGAGGAGAGCATATCTTTCTCCTTCTGCCTGGCCACTTTTAACAGAGGAACGATTGAGAGCATTTTAACAAACTGCTTCACTGTCTGGCTTGGTGGTAGCAGAGCCTCAGAAGGTCCATACCGAGAGTCATAAGGACAGCTGAGAAGATCATAGGAAGCTCGCTTCCCGTGATTCAGGACTCTGCTTACAAGCACTTATATGTGTTTAGAGTTCAAAGCATTGTTAGAGACCCCACACACCCACTTCACGGTCTGTTTCTGTTGCTCCCCTCTGCGAGGAGGTTTTGAAGTATTTATACAAGAACTACTAAATTCTGTAACAGCTTTGTCCTATAAATTCACAGGATCCCTTTTTTTTGCCATGTATACATATACATTCGAACTAGACTGTGATGTTTCTCTGTGTCATATATGTGAGTATATGTGGGTATATGTATAATGGTATTTTTTGCTAGCTGAATGCAACACAATTTCATGTTAATGTATGCTGATGAGTGTATATTTAAAGTGACAATAAAGATTCTATTCTATTCTATTATTCTATTCTGTTCTGTTCTGTTCTGTTCTATTCTATTCTAGTCTAGTCTAGTCTAGTCTAGTCTAGCCTAGTCTAGTCTAGTCTAGTCATAGAGCCTTTTTTCCTTTCAGTCCTTTCAGCACTTCCAAGAAAGCTCCACACTCCTTTGTACTACTCAGGTGACCCTGAGGGCACAGATACACCTCCAGATGGCATCAACGACTCGCTAAAAAGATGCAAATGACCAGCCATCTGCAAGGAATATATCCATTCCCCACCATCCAGTCAGAGCTGAAGAAGCTTCTTGGATGAAAAGTGAAACGTCTTCAAAGACAAACAAAAAAGTCCAGTTGCTTCATGAAAAAACATCTTTGGGATAAATATGTAAGAGCTGTGTAAGTTCTACTCTGGGACACGTGACTATGAGTAAGTGGCTTAGAATGGATAACTTAATCATTTTTGAAGTTGTTCCCTGACTGCATTACCCATAAGATAGCATTGTGGAAACTTTTTGGAGTGGTGGTGGGGGGATATTTTTGGCCCATTTCAATCTCAACCTTTCTTTTTCTAGCTTATCTGCAGCACTCAATTTGTCCCTCTTCTGTTCAGTTTTGAGCAATTCATCCTTCCGTTGAGCAGAGGAAGAAAAAGAGAGTCCCGCTTCTCTTAAAAGGTTTGTTTCCAACATTCTGTTGGTTTGGAAAGAATTTAAAAAAGGATTTAAGCATTCATCTCAGTGCTAGTATTTTAATGGAATAATATAAAAAGGGCTGATTAGCTGTCATTGTGCTGGACACAATTTTCTTGTGCTGAACTTGTACGGAATAGTAAGACTTAAAGGATTGCAATGGATGCCTTTATCATCAACCATTTTTTAGAAACTTTTAACCAATGCCAACATCAATCCAAAGTTTTGGGGGGAAAAACCTGCAATTAATACTTATGAGAGAAAAAAAGCTGGGCTTCTGAAGCATATATCTTCAGCATTCTTGTCTTCCCATAGTATCTTTCTTTTCTGATAATTATTGAACAGTTCCTGATAGCATGATATGGAGGACCCTATCTAGAGTGGGTCAAGTAATTTATCTGAAGATTTAAAGAATAATTTTCTGACTGGGTAGCCTGCTGAGGGATCAAAAATCAGCTTCTTGTTTTAAATAATGAGATTAAATCTTGACTTAAAATAAACGATATGAGGAAAGGTTGCAGAAAGACCAAATTGTTATTCTACATGTACTTTGCTTAAGACTGTGATAAGATATGATTTTTTTAGTATTGATTAATTAAGAATGTTTTAGAATGATATTTGACCAAGTGACATCCATTGGCTGAAAGTCTAATCTAGCAGGAATAGTAAACTAGGTAGATAAACATGGTTACATATTCTATTCCTATGTCTTTAACCACCGTGCAGCTTCATGTGTACATAACTCAGCAGGAACCATTTATGTTTTTACTGATAATTTTGCATTTAAAGAAACTATTCTGGACAGATCACCACCATTTATGGATTGCATTCCTACAGGTTCTTGATAGAACTGGAAGCCAGTCATGAGATGAATAGAATAGAATAGAATAGAATAGAATAGAACAAAACAGAAATAGAATAGAATAGAATAGAATAGAATAGAATAGAATAGAATAGAATAGAATAGAATAGAATAGAACAGA
>NW_024100191.1:0-61523 GCF_016545835.1 Crotalus tigris
TTAAAAGAGGTGGATGCAAATAAAACAGAAGTTGAAATGAAAGAACTAGTAAGAACAACAAAAATGGTAGAAAAAAGAGCAAAGAAAATCAAAAATTGGTCAGCACCAGGTGAAGATGAACTGCATGGGTTTTGGTTGAAACATCTAACTGTTATACACCCACTCATTGCCAAACAGTTCAACAATATACTACAAGGAGGAGAAATTGAAAAGTGGCTAACAACGGGGAAAACCTACCTAATAATGAAAAATCCAGCAAAAGGGGCAACACCAGGTAACTACAGGCCAATTACCTGCTTACCAACAACTTTCAAATTAATAAATGGTGTGGTAGCTGATGCAGTACAACAGCATCTAGTTGAAAACAATCTCTTTCCACCTGAGCAGAAAGGAAACCGCCCCAATAGCAGAGGACCAAAAGATCAACTCATAATAGACAAAATGATCTTGGAAAACTGCAAGAGAAGGAAGACCAACCTGAATGTGGCATGGATTGACTACAAAAAGGCATTTGACTCTCTGCCACATGATTGGATAATAAAGTGCCTAGAAATAACAGGAGTCAGTAGAAACATCAGAAAATTTGTGCAAAGATCGATGGCACAATGGAAGACACAGTTGTAGATCAATGGTGAGAGGCTGGAGAGGTTAATATCAAGAGATGGAATATTTCCAAGGAGATTCATTATCACCATTACTATTGTTATTGCACTGTTTCCTCTGCAAACAATACTGAATAACTCAGGACATGGCTATCAAACATCAAAAACATCTGCCAGACTATCCCACCTCCTTTATATGGATGATCTGAAGCTGTATGGAAAAACATCATCTGAAATAGAATCGCTGCTCAACACTGTCTGTATATATAGCCAAGATATTGTAATGGAGTTTGGCTTGGACAATGTGCCACACTTACTATCAAACAAGGAAAAATAGTGAAAACTGAAGGAATCAAGGTGCCCCACGAAAATAACATTAAGAGTCTGGATGAGGAAGAGTACTACAAATACTTGGGTATCCTTCAAGCTGACAACATCAAGCACACTGAAGTCAAGAAAAAGATTAGAGATGAATACATCAAGAGAGTGAAGAAGATATTAAAATCCAAACTCAATGGAGGAAATACCATAAAGGCAATCAACACCTGGGCAATCCCAGTTATTAGGTACACAGCTGGAATAGTGGACTGGACTAAAGCAGAACTAAAAGCAATGGATAGGCAGACCAGAAAAATAATGACAATGAATCATGCCCTTCATCCACGCAGTGACATTGATAGACTTTATCTACCAAGGCAAATAGGTAGGCGTGGAATGCTACAAGTACATCAGATGGTTGAAGAAGAAAAAATGGCTTTGGAAGAATATCTGAAGAACAATGATGAAGATGCCCTGAAATTAGTATATCAGGGAAGGCTTACTAACTACTGGAGAGACCAAACTGGCCGTCAAGAAAGACCAAGAAGAACAGAATAGAGGCATGGGAAGGACAAAGCACTACATGGCCAATACATGAAAAAATCGCTGTTTTGAAAGCATGATAACAAGAAAACCTGCAATGGCTAAGAGCAGGAAAATTGAAGAAAGAGACCGAGGGACTAATTCTGGCTGCCAAAAGACAAGCCTTAAGAACAACTGCATACACAAGTCAAAATTGAGAAGACAGCAACAGACAGTAAGTGCCGGACATATGCAAAGAAGCTGAAGAAACAGTGGGACCATGGTAAGCTGTTGCAAGAAGAGTGCACAAACTGATTACAAGCAGCGGCATGGACAAAAGGGAGCAACAATGTGCATGGACGATCTGCAAAAAATATCATTTGCATGTAAGCAAAAAACTGGTGGAATCAAAAATAGATAAAGTATAGAAAATGATAAAATTAAACTGCTCTGGGACTTCAGATTCAAACAGACAAGCACCTGCAACATAACACCCCAGACTTAACAATTGTCGAAAAGAAAGACAAAAAAGTCTGGATAGTGGATGTGGCAGTGCCTGAAGACAGCAGAATAGAAGAGAAAGAACTGGAGAAGATAACAAAATACAAAGACCTACAAAAAGAAATAGAAAGACTGTGGCAAAAGCAAGCAAGGGTAGTACAATAGTGATAGACTCCTTGGGTGCAATCCCAAAACAACTGGAGCACCACTTGAACACCATTGGCATTGACAAATTCGCTATTAATCAATTGCAAAAGGCGGCCTTACTAGGAACTGCTTCCATCCTGCGACGCTATCTGTAATACCATCAAACATCCACATCTGCCTATCCCAGGTCCTGGGTAAGGACTCGATAGGTAGACAAAATGCCAAATCCAGTCTGAACATCTGGCTGACTGTGCGATGATCGATAATAATAATACATCTGGCTGACTGTGCGATGATCGATAATAATAATAATAATAATAATAATAATAAAGTTGGAAGGGACCCTGGAGGTTATCTAGTCCAACCCCCTGTTCAGGCAGGTAGCCCTATACCATTTCGGACAAATGGCTGTCCAGTCTCTTCTTAAAAACTTCCAGTGTTGGAGCATTCACCACTTCTGGAGGTAGGTTGTTCCACTGGTAAATTGTTCTAACTATCAGGAAATTTCTCCTTAGTTCTAGGCTACTTCTCTCCTTGATTAGTTTCCACCCGTTGCTTCTTGTCCTGCCTTCAGGCGCTTTGGAGAATAGCTTGACTCCCTCTTCTTTGTGGCAGCCCCTGAGATATTGGAAGACTGCTATCATGTTCCCCCCCATCCTTCTCTTCATTAAACTAGACATACCCAATTCCAGCAACCGTTCCTCATATGTTTTAGCCTCCAGTCCCCTAATCATCTTTGTTGCTCTTCTCTGTACTCTTTCTAGAGTCTCAACATCTTTTTTACATCGTGGTGACCAAAACTGGATGCAGCATTCCAACTATGGCCTTACCAAGGCATTATAGAGTGGTATTAATACTTCACATGATCTTGGTTCTATCCCTCTGTTAATGCAGCCTAGCACTGTGTTGGCCTTTTTGGCAGCTGCAGCACATGGCTGGCTCCTATTTAATGTTCTATGTTCATCATTGAGTACCTGTTCGAAGTTGCAATAGCACTGAAAAAGGACTGGCTCTCCATTTATAACTGTTGCAAGGTTCCCATGCTGGCTCAGGAATTGAGTTGAAGTCCAAGAGTCATAAAAGAGCCAAGGTTGCCTACCCCTGGACTAGCTGTAAGTTACTTTTTGCAATCCCATTGTAACTTTGAATGGCTGCTAAATGAATGGTTGCTGGAAGTCCATTCTGGGCCTGGGCAACAAAAAATTACCTACCAGATGGCATTTTACACCGGTGAGATTAGCAAAAATGTTTTAAAATATGTCAAACAAGTGTTGGCAATGTAAACAAAAACCAGGTACTTATTATCATATCTGGTGGACGTGCCTTAAAGCTAAAAGATTTTGGTCCAAAATACACATACGGTTGGAGAAAATAACTAAAAAAACATATAGATTTTAAGCCAGAACTGTTTCTGTTAGGCATAATAGGAGGAAACTATGAGAAAGATTTGTATATACTTCATTTTACATGTATTAACTGTAGCAAGAATTGTATTTGCCCAATATTGGAAAAATGAAAACTTACCAATGAAAGAAGAACTAATTAAGATAATTTTAGATTGTGCAAAAATGGACAGAGTGACATTAAAGATAAAAGAGAAAGAAGACTCAGTGTACTTTAGAACATGGGACAATTTTTATCAATGGCTAGAAAAATGAGTTAAGATAAGGTAAGATAAGATAAGCTTTATTGTCATTTTTTTACTGTGGGCACAACGGCACACATGAAAAATGAAGTTTAGTTGCCTGCTCTCAAAGTGAAACACATACATGACACACACCTAAAACATACTATGTAGAACATATTTATAGACCCACACCCCTACATATACATAGCAAATAAATATTAAATACTGTCCATCTTGAATATATAACGGAAGGAGGAAAGGAGTTAGAGAGAAGGGAACGTGCTATGTACTATGTAACATTGAATATATACTAGTAAGAAGAAGACTATTGAGCGATTAACTAACATATTGATTATGATAATTCTTCTTCTTCTTGTGCCATATCCGTTATCGGACATTGGCGATCATGTTGGCGATCCTGTTTTTATCAGCAGCCGCACAAAAAAGTGCTGCTGAGTTTTGTCCAAACCAGTCCCTTAGATTTTAAAGCCATGATGTTCCTCTTCTGCCTGGACCTCGTTTGCCTTCAATCTTTCCCTGGAGGATTAAATGGAGAATGCCGTATTTTTCTTGGTGTCGCATCACATGTCCGAAATATTCTAATTTTCGTTTTTTAATTGTTTTGATGATTTCCCTTGGTTTTCCCAGGCGGCTGATCACCTCCTCATTTCTGATCTTGTCAGCCCAGCTTATACGTAACAGCCGCCTATACATCCACATTTCTAGTCTCTTCAGGTGGCCTTCTGTCAGAGACTAACTATCTATTCCATAGAGCAGGATAGAAAAAATATAGCCTCTGACAAGCCTGATTTTCAGTCTTAGGCTTATGTCGTGACTGCAGAAGACCTTTTTTCATTTTGAAGATCATCCTAATATAGAAATTAATTATTACTCATTGTTTTTTAAATATATGAATCCAGACAACATGCTGTTTGCTAAATATTAAGAATGTTATTAAAAAAACCCTAATCCTAACTCCAACCCTAACACTAACGCTATATAACCCTATATGTGTAGGAGCTATTGTTACAACACAGCCAACCACCCAGGATGGTGCAACACAGAACTCAGGATATCACTACACTAGATCTCAAGTTGTCATCACACAACCCATTACCCAGGTCATTACAACACAAAAGACTAATGGGCACACAGCCAGCACCTCAACTACTCAGGATGTTACGAAACAGCCAAACAATCCACAAACAATAGCTCCTACACAGCCAACCAATCCACCTACAGCAACTAAGCCAGCATTCCACACACACACCCCACCAATATATATAGAGAGACGGCAGCTCCGATCACACTTTGCTCACACAAGCATGAAGCCGAAGACCCCAGCCTGAAGATGACGAGTGGGACCTCGTCGAAACGTCGCCAAGATACTCTCAATCTTACACGGGAAAAGACCCGAATACACCAAGACCTGCATACCTATACCCGTGAAAATCTATGAAAACAAATATATATATTTATATATATATTTATAATGTTACAGACACATCTCGATTATTAGCTGGTCAATTAGGGCCAGTGACGCGGTCTAAAAGCCGTGCGCAGACGTTACTTGAACCTACTTAAACCACCTTTGTTGAAACGTCCTTTTTAGCCCTGACGATGTTGGGGAGTTTCCCCCAACGAAAGCTTGGCAACTTTTTAGCATAAGTAAAGTATATTTTTTAGTAAAGTATTCTTACTTTAAACACTCCCGGTGATAGTGTTTTATTTGTTTTACTAATATATATATATATATATATATATATATATATATATATATATATATATATATATTGTGTATGTATGTATGTATGTATGTATGTGTGTGTATATATATATATATATATACATACTAAATACTAAATACTAAAACCAAAACTGTTTAATATAAAAGCTAAGCCTTTCATCGGTCAACACTACCGACATCATCAGAGCGTAATGCAAGATTACTGGGACCTTGCAGGTCATCCAGTCCAACCCCCTGCTCAGGCAGGAAACCCTATACCATTTCAGACAAGTGGCTGTCCAGTCTCTTTGTAAAAACTTCCAGTGTTGGCTCTACCTCTGCTGGCTACTGAGATATATATCACAGTGGTGAAGTTTTTATTCCTGTTATATGTCCCCGCAAGCTGTTTGGGGTGATGCTGATGGAAGGAAGGAAGAAAAGAAGGCTGATTTAGGATGATAATTCCAGATTCTCTGCAAAGGGAAAAGCTATAAACCTGCTCTTAATGAAACAATAGATAAGTCTCTAAGCTAAGCACAAGTTCTTGGTGTCCATGCTACTTTCTTGGCGACAATATTTTTTAAGCAATTATTTATTTAGTCCTTAAGTGTATATGCTGTTTCATTTCCCTAGGAGGACGTGGTGTAGCACAGACTTCACCTGGGACATCCTCCTAGTCTAATTCATTATGCATTCTGAAATGTAATAAAACTTAGAGCCATCTCAGGTGTTAACAAGGGGGTGTGATGGAAAGAGAGAGGATTAACATCTCAGCCCACCTAAGAAGCAACTTTTCAAAACTCACACTATACATCTGCTAAAGATACTCTGGACAGCCCAATGTTCTTGGATCGCCACAGTCGTATTAAAATTAGGCTTTCTTTATCCCCGGCATCTTCAGTTCTCTGTAATCTCCAGTCGACTATAAACAATATTTAATAAAACATGTTTTCTCCGGTGGCTGACAAGGAGCAACAACGAGATCATAATTACATAAAAATCCTGCAGGCTTGTTTATTTATTCTTCACTTTGTTTCATCTTTAAAAGACGGAAATTGCTTCGAGGAAGGATGGCGTTGCCTTCAGTAGCGTGATGGTGCGATAAAAAATTCATATTTCCCCGCTGTTCGTTACAGAATATGAAAGTGCATGTAAGACACCAACACGTTCTCCAGTGAAGATGACGGGGTGTCGTAATGAATTAGCCGGTTGGCAATTCCTCTTGAAGGAGAAAGTCTGAAGTCAGTTATCTAAGGTGTTCTTAAATTTCATTTCTCCCTCCCGCCACAATGTCTGAAGGCACACTGGTTAATTGTCCTTAATTTCTCCTTAATTCTAGGTTGCTTTTCTCCTTGGTTAGTTTCCATCCATTGCTTCTTTTCTTGCCTCCTGGTGCTTTGGAAAACAAATTGACCCCCCCCTTCTTCTTTGTGGCAGCCCCTCAAATACTAGAATACTGTTATCCTGTCATACAGCATCACAGTCTGGTTTGGAAACATCCCTGCTTCGGACAGGAAGGCGGTGCAGAGAGTGGTGAGGATGGCCATAAAGATCATTGGCAGTTCCCTCCCTCCCATCCAGGACATAGCACAGAAGCGCTGCTTGAGCAGAGTCCGTAAGATTATCTGGGACACTACACATCCTCTTCATGACCTGTTTTCCTTGCTACCTTCTGGGAGGAGGCTTCGTAGTATCCGAAGCAGAACATCCAGATTCAGCCACAGTTTCATTCCATACAGCATTAACCTTGTGAATTCTCAAGCTTCCTCCTTCTGTTATATATCCAAGATGGACAGTATTTAATATTTATTTGTTATGTATATGTAGGGGTGTGGGTCTATACCAGGGGTAGGCAACCTTGGCTCTTTTATGACTTGTGGACTTCAACTCCCAGAATTCCTAAGCCAGCCATGCTGAGGGGAAAGGGAGAGGTTTCCAAGCTGAGCCATGCTGGCTCAGGAATTCTGGGAGTTGAAGTCCACAAGTCATAAAAGAGCCAAGGTTGCCTACCCCTGGTCTATACATATGTTGTACATAGTATGTTTTAGGTGTGTGTCATGTATGTGTTCACTTTGAGAGCAGGCAACTAAATTTCATTTTTGATGTGTGCCGTTGTGCCCACAGTAAAAAATTGACAATAAAGCTTATATCTTCTCTTCTCTCCTCTCCTCTCCTCTCCTCTTATCTTATCACGTCCCCCCTAGTCCTTCTTTTTCTAGACTTGCCAAATCCAAATCCTGCAACCGTTCTTCATATGTTTTTGTCTCCAGGCCTTTAATCATCTTAGTTGCTCTTCTCTGCACTCTTTCCAAACTCTCAACATCTATTTTGTAATGTGGTGACCATACCTGGATGCAGTATTCCAGGTGCGGCCTTACTAAAGTTTTATAAAGTGGTACTAATACTTCACGTGATTTTGATTCTATGCCTTTGTTTATTAGCTTTTTGGGTGGCTGCCACATGCTGCTGGCTCATGTTTAAGTAATTGTCGACCAGGACTCCAAAGTCTGTCTCATAGTGACTGTTTTTGAGCCAGGTTTCGCCCTAATCTGTATGCCTTTGTTTTTTTCCTGCCTCCCAATGTTGTCCATGTGTTTTTCATCATTTTCTATGAACCCAGCGAGACTGTTTCTTTCCTAGCTGCAAGAATGTCTTTCTCTTTTATTAATGACAACTTTGGAAAAATGAATTGTTTATAGTGTGAATTACGTCCTTGAGCTGCTTCCTAAAACTGGTAAGGCCTTATCTGGCTTCGGAACCGTTGACGTCTCCATAAATTATACTGCTCAGAATGCTGTGATAGGGATCAAGCATCTCACTAACTTTTGTCCATGTTCATAACCCATCAAATGATTGATATTTACATTGTGGCTCATCTAAAATGTTAATGCAAATAATTAATTCCAGTCTACAGATTTCTTCCAGCCTGTTAAGCGAAACTTGAGGAAAGGAAGAAAATGAGTAGCCTTTTAATGAGGCTGCCTTTTGCATGGATTAAAGCCCAAACAGTTGAAACTTGGTCTGTAGCACGATTGATCTAAACTGTAATTGGAGGAGGGAGAACCGAGGCTCATCAAATAATAAATCCCCCCCCTCCCTCCAAGCTTTGTGCAAAGTGTTTAGCCTGGTTGGGTAGAACTTGGAGAGTTATCGCAATCTGTGGAAGTTATTTTAGGGGTTAGACCTGAAATGTAGGGGAGCATGAAGATGGCCCTTTCTGAAGGCAAAACTGTGCATTATTCTGCATTACAGCTGAGTTCTGCATTTATCTATCTATCTATCTATCTATCTATCTATCTATCTATCTATCTATCTATCTATCTATCTATTTCGATCTCTATTTCTCTATCCCTATCTCTGTCTATCAATCATCTATCATCTCTCTCTCTCTTTGTCTTCCTGTCTATCTATCTATCTATCTATCTATCTATCTATCTATCTATCTATCTATCTATCTATCTATCTATCTATCTATCTATTATATATATCTCTCTCTCTATCATCATTTATCTATCTCTATCTCTATCTCTATCTGTCTGTCTATCAATCATCCATCTATCATCTCTCTGTCTGTCTGTCAATCATCTATCATCTCTCTCTCTCTCTCTCTAATCTATCTATCTCTATTGTCTGTCTGTCTATCAATCATCTATCATCTATCTCTATCTCTATCTCTGTCTGTCTGTCTGTCTCTCTCTCTCTGTCTGTCTATCAATCATCTATCCTCTGTCTGTCTGTCTGTCTGTCTGCCTGCCTGCCCGCCCGCCCGCCCATCTATCTATCTATCTATCTATCTATCTATCTATCTATCTATCTATCTATCTATCTATCTATCTATCTATCTATCTATCATCTCTCTGTCTCTCTCTCTGTCTCTCTCTCTGTCTATCAATCATCTATCTATTCTCTCTCTCTCTCTCTCTCTCTCTCTCTCTCTCTCTCTGCCTGCCTGCCTATATCTATCTATCTATCTATCTATCTATCTATCTATCTATCTGTCTGTCTGTCTGTCTGTCTGTCTGTCTGTCTGTCTGTCTGTCTGTCTGTCTGTCTGTCTATCTATCTATCTATATATCTCTATTGTCTGTGTCTATCTATCATCATCTATCTATCTCTATGTCTATCTCTATGTCTATCTCTATGTCTATCTGTCTGTCTGTCTGTCTATCAATCATCTATCAATCTCTATCTATCTCTGTCTGTCTGTCTGTCTCTATCTGTCTGTCTGTCTGTCTATCTATCATCTATCCATCCATTTTTGTGAAAAATGGTTGCAGGTTTAATGAAAAGAACGACTGGGGCTGGCATAATAGCAGTGCTCCAATATTTAAGGAGAGAGAGCCAACCTAGAACTAAGGAGAAATTTCCTGACAAATAGAACAATTAAAGATGCTTCTCTCATCCAAGAAGCATCTTCAGCTCTGACTGGATGGTGGGGAATGGAAGGATTTATATTCCTTGCAGCCAGTTGATCATTTGCCTTCTTTCAGAGAGTTTTTGACGCCACTTGGAAGTTTACCTGTGTCCTCAGGGTCACCTGAGTGGTGCAAATGTGTGTGGAGCCTTTTTGGCTGCAGGATATTTTTCTATCCTCTGTCCCTTCACTGTTGAAGACAGAAGCAGGCTGTTGAGGATGTGTCTATGCTGTCTGCATCTCAAAGAGAAATGCAAACAGTTCCTGTAGTCTGCAATATTTTCTGAAAATCTGTTCATACTCTTGTATGTCTAGTTTAATGAAGAGAAAGACGAGAGGGGACATGATAGCTGTGTTCCAATACTCAAGGGTTGCCACAAAGAAGAGGGAGTCAAGCTATTTTCCAAGGCACTTGAAGGCAGGACAAGAAACAATGGATGGAAACTAATCAAGGAGAGAAGCAGCCTAGAACTAAGGAGAAATTCCCTGACAGTGAGAACAATTAACCAATGGAACAACCTGCCTCCAGAAGCAGTGAATGCTCCAACACTGGAAGTTTTTAAGAAGAGACTGGACAGCTATTTGTCCGAAATGGTGTAGGGTTTCTTGCCTACAAGAAGGGGGTTGGACTCAATGACCTCCAAGGTCCCTTCCAACTTTATTATTATTATTACCATTCGGAGGGTGTTCATCCCAAAGTGCATAGCTAAATGTCTATGAAGATTCCCCGTCATCCAGGTCATGATTGTCCCAAAGGTGTTTTTTCAGGAGGCAACTGAACTTTCTTGTTCTTCTTTGAAGACGTTTCGCTTCTCATCCAAGAAGCTTCTTCAGCTCTGACTGGAGGGTGGGGAATGGCAGGGTTTATATTCCTTGCAGACAGCTGGTCATTTGCCTCCTTTTAGTTTGAAGCTTCTCATCCAATAAGCTTCTCCAGCTCTGACCAGAGATGGTGGGGAATGAAAAGATTTATAATCCTTGTAGAACAGCTGATCATTGGCATTCTTTTAATAAACAAGTATTCTTAGTCACTTTGCCAAATTCCTAATGGGAAGAACCCAAAGGTGTTTTTCCAGAGGCAACTGGCCTTTTTTTTGTTTTTTCTTGAAGATGTTTCACTTCTCAGCCAAGAAACATCTGCAGTTCTTCAGAACTTGACTGGGACCACCACGATCTGGATGACTCTCCCTAGACATTTAACTAATGAGAAGAAATATTATAGGCATGTGATTTACAGGAGGTTGGATTCAGCCAACAATGAATTTTGCCGTTCAAGATCAGGGACTTCGAAAAAAAGAGGGGAACAGTGCTAAAGGGTGGAGTTTGAGGGTTGTTCCTACATAGATACAAATATGTAATTAAAATAACGATGGGGAACATGTCTGCATCCCACTATTCAGAAAGTTGAGTTTGGGCCTGTGCTTATAAGAAGAAAGTGCACCTCAGTCATGTTGTGTTATCAGCAATATCAGCTTTGCTTCTAAGGATCTTGCATGCTAATAAATTCTTTATCTGGAAAGTTTTATTTGGACTGCTGCAGCTTATTGGAAGTGAACTCAAAGCTACTTTTCTGGCTGGTCTTTAGAAAACCTAAAGCCATTTCGATCTACCAGCTGTACCCGTGTGTGGAATTATAGACTTCCCACGACTGCATCATTTGAAAAAGACTCAATTATTTTTATTTATTCTGAGTGTTTAAGAAGAGATTTAAGCACCACCTTGTAAAATGCAGCACAGCAGCATCTAGAATATAATAGCAGCTTTTAAACATGTCATCAGGAAAAATACTTAACCGTAGGCAGTACAATTGTGTCATATTTTCTTTCCCTTTGTCTGTAAGATCTAAAAACGAAATCTCTAAAAGCAACGGAGAACTCACCTATCCCTTTTAAGTCAAAGGAAGTGGTAAAATGAACATGTTGCTAATGCACACCTAGAATGCACTGGAAGGGAAGTTTACATCCTGCTGAATAGATTAATGATACAAAAACTGCTTAATCATACAATCTGAGAATTACCTGCGGAGCAGGTTTCACTTCTCAGGGAATTTAACAACAACAACAACAAAGTTGGAAGGGACCCTGGAGGTCATTTAGTCCAACCCCCTGCTCAGGCAGGAAACCCTACACCATTTTGGACAAATGGCTGTCCAGTCTCTTCTTAAAAACTTCCAGGATTGGACTATTCACCGCTTCTGGAGGCAGGTTGTTCCACTGGTTAATTGTTCTAACTGTCAGAAAGTTTCTCCTTATTTCTAGGTTACTTCTCTCTTTGGTTAGTTTCCACCCGTTGCTCCTTGTCCTGCCTTCAGGCGCTTTGGAAAATAGCTTGACTCCCTCTTCTTTGTGGCAGCCCCTGAGATATTGGAACTCTGCTATCATGTGAGATTTTGCAAAGGAACTTGGTCGCCAAATAGTAAATTCAATTCTAGCATTTTGGAATTGGAAGCCAATAGGCTAAGGGTGCCTGATCCGGGTTATAAAAACCCGTATCATATTTGATAGCCATCCTGAGGAGCTGTCATAGAGAAGAGGAGGGTCAACCTATTCTCCAAAGCACCTGAGGGCAGGACAAAAAGCAACGGATGGAAACTAATCAGGGAGAGAAGCAACCTGGAATTAAGGAGAAATTTCCTGGTAGTGAGAATAATTAACCAGTGGAATGACTTGCCACCAGAAGTTGTGAATGCTCCAACATTGAAGATTTTCAAGAAGAGATTGGACAATCATGCTCAAATAGATGGTTTGACCAGAAGACCTCCAAAGGGATCTATAAGGTCCCTTCCAATCTTAATAATAATAATAATAATAGTTGGAAGGGACCTTCGAGGTCATCAAGTCCAACCCCCTGCTCAGGCAGGAACCCTACACCATTTCGGACAAATGGCTGTCCAGTCTCTTCTTAAAAACTTCCAGTGTTGGAGCATTCACCGCTTCTGGAGGCAGGCTGTTCCACTAGTTAATTGTTCTCACTGTCAGGAAGTTTCTCCTTAGTTCTAGGTTGTTTCTCTCCTTGATCAGTTTCCATCTGTTGCTTCTTGTCCTGCCTTCAGGTGCCTTGGAGAATAGCTTGACTCCCTCTTCTTTGTGGCAGCCCCTGAGATATTATTGACTTTTTGAGTGAGTCAGCTCTCATGACATGGCCAAAGTATGATAGTCTTTGCTTGGCAATCTTTATTTCGAGTGATATTTTTTTGATGAGGTTCAGGTTAGGACAATGATGGCGAACCGTTTAGAGACCGAGTGCCCAAACTGCAACCCAAAACCCACTTATATATCATTGAGTGCCGGGTGGGCGTGGCCAATTGGGTGGGTATGGCTGTGATGGTAAAAAGTTCAATCAATCAATTCCAACTTTGTGAGGTCTTTTTTTTTTCCCGTGAGAAGTTGAAATTGATTGATTGATTTGAACCTTTTTTTTTTTTTTGCACACGGCGGTGGAGGCCTAAAGCGAAAAGGTTTTATAAAACCCAACTAAAGGCCTAGGACTGGGGCAACGGCACACGTGCCCACAGAGAGGGCTCTGTGTGCCACCTCTGGCACGCGTGCCATAGGTTCGCCACCACAGGTCTAGGACTTCTTTGTGATTTTTGCAGTCTGTGGGATGGGTAACCATTGTCTCCAGCACCGCAGTTGAGCACAGGTGTCCAGACTCAGAGAAACACCGATCAACAACTATTATCAATGTGATAGTGAACCATACATGGCAAAGAGACTAAATCAACTTGTTAAGGTGTGCATAGGTTTCCCTCAATAAAGAAAATTTGCAGATAATCCTCAACCTACCACAGTTCAAAGTTACAACGACACTGAAAAAAGGGACCTGTGACCGTTTTTCACACTTAACATCCACTGCAGCATCCCCAGGGTCATGTGATCAAAATTCAGACACTTGGTAACGGGCTCACATTTACAGCGGTTGCAGTATCCCATTTATTTATTTATTTATTTATTTATTTATGAGACTTATATACCGCTTTAAGTGCAAGCACTCTCTAAGCGGTGTACACCAGTAAGCAATGTATATATATATTTACATTGCCCCCAACAATCTGGGTCCTCATTTTACCTACCTCGGAAGGATGGAAGGCTGAGTCAACCTTGAGCCGGTGAGATTTGAACCGCTGACCTGCTGAACACAGTCAGCTAAAGTGGCCTGCAGTACTGCACTCTAACTGCTGCGCCACCTCGGCTCCCATGGGTCATGTGATCCCCTTTTGCAACTTTCTGACAAGCAAAGTCAGTGGGGAAAGCCGGATACATTTAACAATCGTGTGACTAACTTAACAAATGGGGCAAAGCTTGCTTAACAGCTGTTTCACTTAGCAATAGTAATTGGGATCTCAGTGGTGGCCGTAAATTGAGGACTACCTATATTTTGGCCAAGCCTGAGAGGAACAGATGACCTGGTCCTCTAGATGTCCCGTCCCCTTTGCTCCAACTTTTCCATCAGACAATTAAAGTTGAAAGTAGCCATTCCAAAAACCAAAATGGCTTCAAGGTGTTCCGTTTCTCTTTCTGCTGAGTGTTCTGCTTTTAATACAACTCTCTAGAAGACTACGAAGACTTCCTACTTTGTATAAACATTTAATATTGTGGGAAAAATCCAGAGAAAGAAATATTTTGGGAAATATTAAAAAGGCAGACAATATTTCCCCAAAGGATCTTAAAGGCAGAAACTAACCCCCCCCAGTCTCTCTGCCCCAGACAGAAACCAGGTCTGCAGAAATGCAGATGTGATAATCTTGTCAGAAATATTGGAGTCAGGAAGCTTGGATTAGAAAGTCAAAGATCTCTAGAATCAACAATCCCCTCACACCAAAAATCCAACAGTCATCAGCCACAGTGCCACGGAAGCAGGATCTGACCTTTGGGACATAATAGGATTAATCCACCACCATCAGAATACCAGAAAGGCACACTCAGACTCAGGTCAAAGTTCATGCCACAGGAACAACTCCAAACAAAAGCCCAAGAAGGTATAAAAACCCACCACTCCCTACTACATATGGTCATTTTTTCCAGAGCCATCTTTCTGTCTGGCTCTCTTCTTCAATAAACTGCAACCTTCTTTCTAAAGCAGTCTCCATTTTGTTTATTCCCGGCTTGGACTGGACCCTGATGAAGATTTTTCTTTCAACAATATATTCATATCCGGCACACACACCCTGCCATCCTTTCTCTGCTAAGCAGATTTTCTTATGGAAATTAAAAACAGACTCTTAATGTGGTTAAGGTTGCTTATAATGTAACTTCATGAGAAATGCCTTCCATAAGAGAATTAATAGGAGGGCTGATTTTTAAAAACAAATCTTTGTAGTCCAATCTCTCTCTCTCTCTCTCGATTTCCCAGTCTCACTCCAGCCCACTCAAGTCCATCCAGTCCCAATGAACCCCATTGGTTTGTAAGAATAAATTTTGGGGGGAGAAAAGGAAGATAAAACCCAGGAGGTCAGTCTTGTGAATGTGTTTAGAGCCAAAGGAAAAAATCTAAAGTGAGAAATTCTTAATGTCTATCTGGCTATAATTAAGTGCCCATACCCGTAAAATATTAATATATTCGTTGTCAGTATTCTGTGTTAATTCCGCTTGTTCTGTGATTAAACCAGCCTTCAGGCATAATTATGGAACATTTGAAAACGTTTGATGTGTTTTACGACATGAATCAAACAAAATCTTGCATTTTAAAGCCGATTTGACTCCACCAGCTTAGAGATTTATATGGGACAAATGTTAGCCTGGATTGGGGGAAAGATATTAATGCAATTTATTTATTTAAAACATTTGTACAGCTGCCCATCTTAAATCAAATTCTGGGCATTTCACAATCAAGAATAAAGCCATAAATACACAATAAACACTGTGCCTAGTCTTTAGACAAAAATTCAGCTCTAGCCCTTAGGTAAAGGAAAAACACACAAAGTCTACCCTGGAGACAATTTGACAAAATTCAGCTTTATTTCTGAAATTCAGTAAACTCTAGGTCACTTTAGGATTTTTGTCTAGGGTTTAAATCAGAAAATGGGATTGCACGATCAACTTTACAAATAATCGCCAATTTACAACCACAATTGGGCCCAGAACTCCTATTGATAAGAATGCAGTTATTTGCTGAGTCATCCAGTGGTGGGATTCAAATACCTGAACAACCGGTTCTCTGCATGGGTGCCACTTCTGGAAGTCCGTTCTGAGCCCGGGCGCCCGAGGCCTAGAACGGACTTCCGGAAGTGGTATCCACACACTTCCGGAGAGCCGTTCTAGGTCTGGAAGGTCTCCTACAGGCCTCTGAGGCCTAGAATGTACTTCTGGAAGTGGCTTCCATGCACTTCTGACGGGCTGTTCTAGGCCTGGTAGGCCTCCTCTAGGCCTCCGAGACCTAAACAGACTTCCAGAAATGGTGTGCATTCAGCCGGTTCTCCAAACTCAACAAAAAATTAGCTACCGGTTCTCCCGAACTGGTGTGAACTGGCTAAATCCCACCACCGGGGTCGGAAGCCAGTCAGAATTCACTGGAGAAAGCCATTCTGTTGGGAAGAGTCAGTGGTAAAAGGAAACCAGGCCATCAAGGAACATGGTGGATAACAGCAGCAGCAGCAGCAACAACAACAACAACAACCATCAGCGCCAGTCAATCTGAATGTTCAGTTGACTGAGATTCACGTCTAATGAATAATGATGATGATGATGATGATGATGTTGGAAGGGACCTTGGAGGTCATCTAGTCCAACCCCCTGCTTAAGCAGGAAACCCTATGACTATTTCAGACAAATGGCTGTCCAGTCTCTTCTTAAAAACTTCCAGTGTTGGAGCATTCACAACTTCTGGAGGCAGGTTGTTCCACTGATTAACTGTTCTAACTGTCAGGAAGTTTTTCCTTAGTTCTGGGTTGCTTCTTTCTTTGGTTAGTTTCCATCCGTTGCTTCTTGTCTTGCCCTCAAGTGCTTTGGAGAATAGCGTGACTCCCTCTTCTTTGGGGCAGCCCCTAAGATATTGAAAGACTGCTATCATGTCACTCCTAGTCCTTCTCTTCATTAAACTAGACATACCCAATTCCAGCAACCATTCTTTATCTGCTTTAGCCTCCAGTCCCCTAATCATCTTTGTTGCTCTTCTCTGTACTCTTTCTAGAGTCTCAACGTCTTTTTTTACATCGTGGTGACCAAAACTGAATGCAGCATTCCAAGTGTGGCCTTACCACACTTGCAATATTGCATCCTGTTTTGGTCACCTCGATGGACACCATCAAAGCTGACATCAGCCAGAGCATGGAACAAGTCAGAGAAGTAGTTCAAGAATAGAAGATATGGAGAGACCCAGCTCATAAAATCGCCAAGACTCGGACACAACCGAATGGATAACATCCTCATCTTCATCCTCATCAAAATCTAATAATTAATAGGATCTGGTTGGTCTTTAAAAAGCTAAGAAGGGGTGGACCCTAGGTGGTAGACCATTAGGAGACCCTAGCAATGGAGGCTAGATCAAGGAGAGGAAGAAACATCAGGAAGCGACAGAAAATGGCGAATTCCTTGTACTTTCCTGCGACATAAAATGGCGAATTCCTTGTACTTCCCTGCTGAGAAAGGTGCATTGATGGAATCCATGGTATCACCAGGAGTTAGCCGGAGATGCATCAAATGGCTGGCCTTGCAAACAAAAAACAAAACAAAACAAAAAAAACAAGGTCAGGTTTGATTGGCACTCGATGGGAGAGTATCGAGAAATCCTGGGGTTTTAGGTTAGGCTGAGAAGTTGAAAAACATTTCAGAAGCTCTTTGCTTTGTTTTCAGGCTGTTCTTTCTTCACAGCAGGGTTGGTGGAAAAAATGACATAAACACCAATTACTTTTCCTAACTTCACACCGGCAACTGGGAGACTACATTGAAAACCTCATGAAAAAGAAAAAAAACTTTGTAAGTTTGTCTCTGCAAAACAAATAAGATAAGGTTTGCTCATTATCTTTTAAGTAATGGCTGAATTATTTGCTTTTATGGATCCCTGCTACGGTGTTGTTTTGAAGAACGTACACCAAATGCAGTAATATGAAATGTGTGGGAAGAATAAACTCAACACCTGGAGGGAGCAGGGATTCCCCCCCCCTTTCTGGTATCCTGAGTTTCAGTGGTACCTGGGCAGGAGGTACCTCTCCTTAATTGGAGAATTTGTTGAATAAAAAAGCTACCAAAAGCAAGCATATGTGTGGAGATGTCAAAGAAAGAAAGAAAGCCAGGAAGATAGTAGAGATTTGAGAAAGAAAAGCCTCTAAATCAAATATTAGGGTTTCCTAGTTAAGTAACGAAGCATCTGCAAGCAAACAACCAAGCACAGAGAATTACAAATAGTCTCTTTTATTTGGAGTAAAAACGGTTTTCACATGCAAATGGACCAAAATTGGTTGTGTGGAAAGAAAAATCTTCAGGTCCAGTCCAAGCCGGGAATAAATAAAATGGAGGTTGTTTGGAAAGAAGATTCTGTTTATTGAGGAGCAGAACCACAACAGCATGTGGTTTTGGGAAAGCTGACAAAATGGAGTGGGGATAGGTGGGCTTTTATACCTCCTTTGGGTTTCGTAATTTGAGGTTCTTCCTGTTCCTGTGTCATGAACTTTGACCTGAGCTTTTGAGTGTGTCCTTTTGGTATTCGAATGGTGGTGGGTTAATCCTATTATGTCCTAAAGGTCATGTCCTGCTTCTCTGGGGCTGTGGCTGATGGCTATGACCTGTGTTGCGTTTTTGGGTGAGGGGTTGCTGGTTCTAATCCGATCACTCTGCTGTTGTTAGCTATCAAATCTTGCTCGAAGGGATTTCGAAAGATCCTGTCTTGAATGGGCTTCTGCAGGTAGTATTTGCTAATGAACGGAGCCTCAATCTTTCTGAATGAGATTATCAAATCTGCATTTCTACAGAGCTGGCCTGCTTAGTTTCTGCTTGGGGCTGTTAAAACTGGGCCTGCTTTTCTGCCTTTGAGATCCTTTAGGGCAGTGTTTCTCAACCTTGACAATTTTAAGGCACGTGGACTTCAACTCCCAGAATTCCACAGCCAGCATTGCTGGCTGTGGAATTCTGGGAGTTGAAGTCCATGTGCCTTAAAATTGTCAAGGTTGAGAAACACTGCTTTAGGGAAATATAATATTCTGCCTTTTTAATATCCCAAATATTTTTTCTCTGGGGGGGGGGAAACGCTGCTGTCTTCCTACAGTTGCAGGAGCTGAAGACATAGAAAGCACAGTCACACTTTCTGTGGGAACTAGGGTGTCTGATTTAGAACAAAAAACATAACCTATAACCCATCAATCTTCTGAATAAATTGCCTCCAGAAGTTGTGGGTGCTCCAACACTGGAAGTTTTTAAGAAGAGACCAGGCTCAAATTACCCTAATTTGGACACATGTGATGAAGGCCCAGATTGCTGGAGAAGTCTCTGATGCTGGGAAAGATGGAGGAAAAGAGAAGAAGAGGAGGACCAATGTCAAGGTGAAGAACTGCAAGGTCAAAGACAGTGAGGACGATCAATCAGTGGAACGGCTTGCCTTCAGAAGTTGTGAATGCTCCAACGCTGGAAGTGTTTAAGAAGAGACTGGACAGCCACCTGTCTGAAATGGTATAGGGCAGGGGTGTCAAACTCAATTTCACCGAGGGCGGCATCAGCATTGCGGTTGTCCTTGGGGGCCTGGTGGGTGTGGCCTACTGGGTGGGTGTGGCCAGTTCTACATCATTCGCATCAAGAGTGCCTATGGGGGCCTGGGCAGGAGTGGGACAGATCTGAGGGTCTCTGGCAGAAGGGGGTGGGACCAGGGCAAGTGCCAAGACATGGTCCACCAGGGCAAGTGCCAAGATGGCCACCACAAAATTGTACATTGGCTCCTGTCTGGCCTGGGCCAGGGCCAAGGCAGAGGGGGCCGTTCCCTCACTGTTTCCAGGATGGCTTCGTGGGCCGCATGAAACTACTTTGCGGGCCGCATCCGGCCCCCGGGCCTTGTGTTTCACATGTCTGGTATAGCGTCTGCTGCCTGAACAGTGGGTTGGACTAGAAGACCTCCAAGGTCCCTTCCAACTCTGATATTCTGTTAATCTAGCTGCCAGATTTCTGTGAACTTACCCTTTCTCAATGCCCGCCTTTGCACTTGGATACTTCTGCCACTCAGCCAGGGGGATTCTATCTTGATGTCTAGTTATCCTTTTTTTTTTTTTTTTTCAGAAATCCCTCTGGATGAATGAAGTCTCTCAGATGGCCCAATCTTTTTTCTTTTTCTGGCTAAAAACCCTTTTGTGAACAAGGCTCTCATCATCATTTAGTTTATGGGTAGTTCTCAAGTAACTGCTCCATCAGAGCCCAAAATTTACAATCGGAAGGGTAGAGGTTCTCCTGTTTAAGCAGGGGGCTGGACTAGAAGACCTACAAGGTCCCTTCCAGCTCTAGTCTGATTCTGATTCTGAGCCTGGAGATATAAAAAAAGTCAAGGTGACCATCTAAACCAGGGGTAGTTAACCTTGGCTCTTTTATGACTCGTGGACTTCAATTCCCAGAATTCCTGAGCCAGCATGGGGGAACTATGGCCCCTTCATGACTTGTGGACTTCAACTCCCAGAATTCCTGAGCCGGCATGGGGGAACTATGGCCCCTTTATGACTTGCGGACTTCAACTCCTAGAATTCCTCAGCCAGCATGGGGGAACTATGGCCCCTTCATGACTCGTGGACTTCAATTCCCAGAATTCCTGAGCCAGCGTGAGGGAACTAGGGCCCCTTCATGACTCGTGGACTTCAACTCCCAGAATTCCTGAGCCAGCATGGGGGAACTATGGCCCCTTCATGACTCGTGGACTTCCACTCCCAGAATTCCTGAGCCAGCCATGCTGAGGGGAAAGGGAGAGGTTTCCAAGCTGAGTCATGCTGGCTCAGGAATTCTGGGAGTTGAAGTCCATGAGTCATAAAAGAGCCAAGGTTGACTACCCGTGATTGAAGCCCTGCCCCTTTTGGGTGTGTGTCTCACACACACTTTAAAAAAGGGCAGGGCTTTGATCATGCCATCCCGCCCATTATGTTTACTTTTTTTTTGTTGAGTTTCCTGGTAGTGCTTGACTTACAGCAGTTTGTTTAGTGACCGTTTGAAGTTACACTGGCACTGGAAAAAGTGACTTCTGGCCATGTTTCACACTTACGACCGTTGATCGCGTGATCAGAATTCAGATGCTTGACAGTTGACTTATACTTAATGACGGTTGCAGTGTCCCGGGGATCATGTGATCCCCTTTTGTGACCTGCTGACAAGCAAAGTCAAGGGGGAAGCCGGATTCACTTAACAACCACGTTACTAACTTAATGACGGCAGTGATTCGCTTAACAACAGTGGCAAGAAAGATCCTAAAAGGGGGCCAAGCTTCCTTAACAACCGTCTGACTTAGCAAGAGAAACGTTGGGCTTTATTGTGGTCGTAAGTCGAGGGCTACTTGTACATACATCGACCTAACACACCTTCAGAATGTGTTGCTTTAGATTAAGTAAGTTGTAATAAGAAAGAGACTTACTTTTGCAATTGTTCCAGCTGGGAACCTGGGAATAAGACTCAAGCATCAAACCAAATTGACTTCCGGATATTTATAGACTTTCTGCTATCTTCATTTTTTGTTTCATCTGGAGATGATGGATTAACCAAGAGAACTTTTAATAACTGCTAAGGTCATAGGGAAAAAAGTCAATATTCCACCCACAGCTGCAGATATTAGCTAATGGGCACAAAGTAGGCAAATATACATACAAGCAAAGCCTACTGTAATTGTGTTTGCTTCCTCTCAAGTCCAACAATAATAGTTTTATATGGCATTGATTTAATTGTTTGCTAAGCCCAAATAACCTCCCCCTGATGGCTAAAATTCTTTGGCTAGGGTTGCGGGGAAATTAATGAGAGATTCTTGCACTCCTCCAACAATCCCTTGTTTTGCTCTGCCATTTGACTCAGGGCACCTGTATTTCACCCCTTTTCAATCTTAACATTAACCACGATGGACACATTTTCTCCTTCTTGAGCAAGAATTTCCCAGAGTTTCAGGTTTCCTAGGACATGGAGTCCTTGACCAAATGCGCAAGTACAGTATAGGTCAAGGGTGTCAAACTCAATTTCACTGAAGGCCGCATCAGCATTACGGTTACCCTTGGGGGGCCGGGTGGGTGTGGCCAGAGTGGGTGCAGCCGACTGGGTGGGCGTGGATGGGGTGAGTGTGGCCTACTGGGTGGGTATGGCCAGTTCTACATCGTTCGCGTCAAGGGTGCCTATGGGGGCCTGGGCAGGAGTGGGACAGATCGGAGGGTCTCTGGCAGAAGGGGGTGGAACCGGGGCAAGTGCCAAGGCATGGTCCACCAGGGCAAATGCCAAGATGGCCACCACAAAATTGTACATTGGCTCCCAGCTGGCCTGAGCCAGGGCCAAGGCAGCGGGGGCCGTTCCCTCACTTTTTCCAGGATGGCTTCACAGGCCACATGAAACCACTTCATGGGCCACATCTGGCCCCCGGGCCTTGTGATTGACATGTCTGGTATAGGTGGTGCCTTGCTCAACAGTAGTAACTATGAGAGGGTCCTAGTGGACAATCACTTCAATAGGAGCCAGCTGTGTGCTGCAGCCGCCAAAAAAGCCAACACAGTGCTAGGCTGCATTAACAGAGGGATAAAATCAAATTCACATGAAGTGTTAATACCACTTTACAAGGCCTTGGTAAGGCCACACTTGGAATCCTGCATCCAGTTTTGGTCACCACAATGTAAAAAAGATGTTGAGACTCTAGAAAGAGTACAGAGAAGAGAAACAAAGATGATTAGGGCACTGGAGGCTAAAACATATAAGGAACGGTTGCTGGAATTAGGTATGTCTAGTCCAATGAAGAGAAGGACGAGGGGGGACATGATAGCAGCGTTCCAATATCTCAGGGGCTACCACAAAGAAGAGGGAATCAAGCTATTCTCCAAAGTGCCTGAAGGCAGGACAAGAAGCAACGGATGGAAACTAATCAAGGTTAGAAGCAACTTAGAACTAAGGAGAAACTTCCTGACAGTTAGAACAATTAACCAGTGGAACAACCTGCCTCCAGAAGCTGTGGGTGCTCCAACACTGGAAGTTTTTAAGAAGACACTGGACAGCCATTTGTCTGAAATGATATAGGGTTTCCTGCCTAAGTAGGGGGTTGGACTAGAAGACCTCCAAGGCCCATTCCAACTTTATTATTATTATTATTATTATTATTATTATTATTATTATTATTATTATTTACAATAGTTAATTTAGTGACCCCCTTCCCAAGGTCTAAGCAATGCAGAAGACAAGGATGCCCATATGTAGAGAGTATGATCTAAATGTGATGTTATTCTAGCATGTAGCAATGCTCTCTTTTTACAATTCAGCAATCACTTTTTGAGGACCCCTGAGAAGCTCTATCAGTATGACACCAATTCCTGCTGCTTTGCTATTTGAGGCACTTTTCAGAATCCAAAACACCAGGAAAATCTGACTTGAGAGGCTTAATCAGGTATCAAATTTGGAAAAAAAGAAAAAACCAAAACCTTTTTCTTCACATAGCTTATCATGGGAAGAGTGCAAAGGCTTGTAACAAGGGTCCTTTTCATTGAAACAGGGTGAAATCAATGGGAAATAAATCATGAATGTACCCACATCATTCGATGTGGAGACTTTGAACGTTGAATTCTTGACCAAAGGCATTAGACCAGACATGTCAAACACAAGGCCCCGGGGGCCGGATGTGGCCCGCAGAATGGTTTCATGTGGTCTGCGAAGCCATCCTGGAAACAGTGAGGGAACAGCCCCCGCTGCCATGGCCCTGGCCCAGGCCGGCCGGGAACCAATGTACAATTTTGTGGTGGCCATCTTGGCACTTGCCCCAGTGGACCATGCCTTCGCACTTGCCCTGGTCCCACCCCCTTCTGCCAGAGACCCTCAGATCTGTCCCACTCCTGCCCCCACAGACCCCCTTGATGCGAATGATGTAGAACTGGCCACGCCCACCCAGTAGGCCACACCCACTCCCATCCATGCCCATCCATTAGGCTGCACCTACTCTGGCCACACCCACCCGGCCCCCCAAGGGCAACCGCAATGCTTATGCGGCCCTCAGTGAAATTGAGTTTGACACCCCTGCATTAGGCGAAAGAAGGATAAAGAATAAAAACATTTTTCGGGCCTCATGATTCCACCTCTCATGTAGTTGGATGTAATATTGTGACTCTACAAAAGGGTGGACTTCACATCCTGACGTCATAATGCTCATTTTTCAATGATTATTTTGGTAGCACCCTAGGGAGTATTTTGGGTATTTTGACTAAAAAAAAAGAAAAGAAAGATATTTCCAGTCAGGATATCCAAGCTAAATTTTAGTATACGGTTTGAGGATGTGTGCAAAGGATGGTTAGAAATGAACGATGGTGTCCTTTCCAGAATTTAATAGAACTATTTTAGAAGAGTAGAAATAAAAATGGATTAATTCAGTGACCTTTTATATACAGCAGTTGCTCTATAGTACAATAAGCTAACTAATTCAGCTCAGACAAAACCTGAATACAGAATAGAACTCAGAATAACAGAGTTGGAAGGGACCTTGGAGATCATCTAGCCCAACCCCCTGCTCAAGCAGGAGACCCTTTATCATTTCAGACAAATGGTTGTCCAATCTCTTCTTACAAACCTCCAGTGTTGAGCTTCCGGTACGAGGCGACGGCGATGGCGGCTATCTTTTAGCCGTCCAGCTGGGGAAGTGTCAGAGCCGCGGAGCACAGCGCGCATCAGCTGGCCCGCGGCTCGGAATTCCCTTCCCGGGCAAAGGGAAGGGACAGAGAACGCAGGAATAGAGGTAGAACCCCTAAACCCCCTCTGGATTTATTTCTAGAGGGGGTGAAAGGAGTGTTCCCTCGGAGCTCCTGCTGATCTCCACCTCCCAGCTGTTTTTGCTTCCTAGGAAGCAAAAGAAACCGCCGCTTCTATCTCCGTGTCTATAATATTTTGGTGAGTAATTTTTAAACGGACGGAGCAGTTTAAAGGATTTTTGTTATATACTTTAGGTGTTTATTTTTTTTTATTATTTGATTTTTACTATTTTTCCTCCTTTTCTTTGTTATATTAGTGAAAGGATTTAAGATGGCGTTTTGAAAGTGTCGGAGTTTTTTTTTCCTTTCCCTTTTGTTTTACTTTCCCTTTTTAAGGACTGGCTTTTGCTTTTGCTTTTGGCTTAGAATTTTTTTCTTTTGAATTGTTTGCTCTTTTATCTTTTATTCTTTGGATTTTCTCTGGATTTTCAAGGACTATAGTTTGTCTCTTTTTAAATTCTTTTTCTTTTTCTTCCTCCTCCCTTTTTGTGTGGAGGGGAAAGGGAAGTGAGAACTGCGCTTTTTAAAATGGCTTCAAAGAGACAGCAGCCTGCTTCAATATCTAAGGTTGTTTCTTCTCCTATAACTTCCACTGCACAATTACAACAACAATCCAAACATGTACCACCGGCTCAGCCACCACCCTCCCCCCCTCTGCCTGGACTTTCAGCACAAGAGGTCAGAGGCATAATGGGAGAGATTGTAGTTCAAATGAGAGAGGAAATGAAGCAATTTGCCTCACAGATTAAATCAGAAATTAAATCTGATCTTAAAGAAGAGATAACGGGGATAAAGACTAAATTGCAAGAAAATAATAATGATTTACGACAAGATATACTTGCAGCAGTTTCAGGTTTGGCTACTGTGGTGGTTAAGCTCGATGCAAGGCTTGAGGAAGTGGAAAACAAAGTTGATTCTTTTGATGATAAAATTCAAGATGTGGAAAGGAAGGTGGAGTCCTCACAAGAAGATATTTTGATGTTTCAGTACAGACAGATGGAGTATGCCCTGAGGATTAGAGGCCTCAAGGAAGATATGAATCAAGATTTGGTGGAGGTGGTCCTTACTGATTTGGCAGTGGCCTTGGATATGGATAAAGGAGAATTACATAGAGAAGTGGAAAAAATTTATAGACTTAACTCTTGGATTGCTAAGCAGAAGAATTTGCCTAGAGATGTGGTGATTTATTTTACAAAGAAGTCCCTGCGGAATGAGATTATACAAGCCTTTTACAACAAAAGATTTCAGATTGCTGCCCAAGATGTTATCATTCTAAAGGAAATCCCATCCAAAATTTTAAGAAGCAGGAAAGACTTCGCTTTTTTAACCAATGAGCTCAAAGCTAGATTGATGCCATTTAGATGGGAAATTCCGATGGGTATTGTTTTGAGCCATGCGGGGACACGCTACAGATTGAATACAGTTGACAAAGCTAGAGAGTTTTATACTTCGGTCCTGGGTGCAGGCTCAACTTCATCTGGTCAGAAATCTCCGAGTGGCAAGGAAGTCGAGCAGCAATCTGAGGCATTAGGTTTGGTTTCCGCTGGGATGATACAAGCTGAAAGGCAACGCCAGATGGAGGTTAAAGAGCAGAGGATGACTCGTGCAGCTTATAAGCGTAAAGAGAAGGAGCAACGTAAAAAAGAGCCTAAAGAGAATTCTTCTGGAAGTGCATCATCACCGGTGGGAGGAGCAAGACCCAAGAGTTATGCAACACATGTAGCTCTTTCAGATCTTGATGGTGTCTTCTCCAGGCTGCGTGCCAAGGGAGATGGCAAAGTTTTTGACCTGGAATGTTAATGGATTGAATTCTCCTCAGAAACGGAAAAAAATCTTTTATTATTTGAAGCAACATACCAATGATGTTATTTGCTTACAGGAAACTCATATTTTACTTAAAGATCAGAAATATTTAGTCAATGCTCGTTTGGGATCTCATTTTATATCTTCTGCTCCTGGGAAGAAAGGGGGAGTTGTTATATATGTTAAACAAAACCTACCAGCTTGTCTGGTAGAATCAGATCCCCAGGGGAGATATGTGATGATTGAACTTGGTATATATGGTAAGAAAGTACTTATAGTGGGACTTTATGCTCCAAATCAACAACAGGAACAATTTTATAAGCAGTTACATCAAAAAATAACATTGCTTGACTATAGATCAGTGGTATTAATGGGTGATTGGAATGGTGTCTTAGATATACAAAGGGACAAGAAAGGTTCCTCTCCTTTTCTTAAACAAGCAAGGTTACCTAAAGCTTTTTTTGATATGAAGGAAGACTGGGAATTAAGGGATTATTGGCGGGAATGTAATCAAGAGGAGAGAGATTTCACTTTTTTTTCTGATAGACACCAATCTTTTTCAAGAATTGACTTTTTTTTGATTACTACGGATTTGTATAATAAAGTAAAGAATGTAAAGATTTTTCCTAGATCACTGACGGATCATAGCCCAGTTTGGATGGAGCTGACTCAAGAGAAAGAGGAAAGGAGATCCTGGAGAGTTAATGAAAATTTGTTCAGACAAGAGAAGAATGTTCAAAAGTTAAAGGAGTGTTTAAAGGACTATTTTGCTTTGAACATGTATAAGGGGACTTCAATGTCAATGGTATGGGATGCAGGTAAAGCATTTATGCGTGGTGTTTTGATAAAAATGAATAATTGTCATAAGCGGAAGCAGATGCAGAAACGTAGAGAACTTGAAGATGAAATTAAATTAAAAGAAAGGGCCTTGATTCTAAATCCTTCTGATGAAAGTATTAAAGAATCTGTAAAGTTACTAAGGTCACAATTTAATATGTTGATAGCAGATCAAGCGGCAACCAATTTATTGTTTATGAAACAAAATACATTTTGTAATGCTAATAAGCCTGGGAGATGGTTGGCTTATCAATTAAGAAAGAAACAGAGACAGAGAATAATAGAGAAAATAAATTACAAGGGTAAATTAGTTTCTCAGAAGGAATTGATTAAAAAATCTTTTTTGGATTATTATCAAAAGTTATACAAATCTACTAATGTGCAACTGCTAGATATAAATAAATATCTAGCTGAGGCAAGTTTTCCTAAACTGACTGAGGATCAGAAACATGAAATTAATGGCTTAATTACTAAGGAGGAAATTGCCTCAGCAATTCAACAATTGAAACTAGGGAAAGCACCGGGTACGGATGGGTTAACAGCTGTTTATTATAAAGCTTTAATGGAGGAGATGATCCAACCATTAAATGATCTTTTTAATGGTATCTTACAGGGTTTAGAGATTCCTCCTTCATGGCGTAGTGCTTTTATATCATTGATTCCAAAGGAGGATCAAGATCTTACTTTACCAAAAAATTATAGGCCTATATCTCTTTTAAATGTGGATTACAAGATATTTGTAAAAATCTTGGTAAATAGGCTTATGAGGGTTGTACATCACCTTGTGCATAAAGATCAATCTGGGTTCATAACTGGAAGGTACATGAAAAATAATGTCAGACAAATTATTAATTTATTAGAATATTTAGATAAAAACAACCAAGTTCCTGCAGGGCTGATATTTTTAGATGCTGAAAAAGCTTTTGATCAATTGAATTGGCATTTTATGTTAAGAGTAATGGAAGAGATGAATTTTGGTGAAAAGATATTGCAAGCTCTTATGGTAATATATCAAAAACAAACGGCACAACTTATCGTTAATGGAGGTTTGTCGGAGGTTTTTACAATAGAGAAAGGTACTAGACAGGGGTGTCCTTTATCGCCATTGTTGTTTGTTTTAACACTGGAAATATTATTGATCAAAATTCGAGAGTCTCAGGAAATTAAAGGAATAGAAGTTAACAAAAAAGAATATAAGTTGAGAGCTTTTGCGGATGACTTGGTTGTTACTTTGTCGCAACCTGATTATTCTGCAGTAAACTTATTACAGTTGATTTATCATTATGGTTTGGTTTCGGGTTTCAAGATTAATGTAAATAAGACTAAAATTTTACCTAAAAATATGTCTAGTCAGGAGAAGCAGATTTTGGCTAACTTGACGGGTTTTGAGATTGTTAATAAGGTAAAATATTTGGGGGTGATGTTGTCTGTTTCTAATGTAAAATTATTTAAAAATAATTATGAAAGGTTGTGGGTCAGGGTACAGAAGGACTTGAAGAATTGGGAGAAGTTGCAATTATCCCTCATGGGAAGAATTGCAGTGATAAAAATGAATATTCTACCCAAGTTTCTTTTTTTGTTTCAAATGTTACCGATTTTGAAAAATGAGATTAATTTAAGTGAGTGGCAGAAGGGTCTTAATAAATTTATTTGGGCAGGGAAAAAGCCAAGGGTTAAGTTTAAAATTATGCAAGACTTCCGTGAGAGGGGTGGACTTAAGGTACCAAATTTGAAATTATATTACGATGCGGTGGTTTTAACACTAATCAGTGATTGGGTAAATTTGACAAATCCTGAGATACTTCATTTAGAGGGATGGGATTTACTTTATGGGTGGCATGCCTATTTAATATTTAATAAAAAAATGGACTGGGTCTTTAAATCTCATATTTTAAGAATTTCTTTACTTAGGATTTGGAGAAAATATTATAAAAGTGATTTTAAAGTTCCATTATGGGCTATACCTTGGCATGCGATAGAAGGAATAAAAAGAGGAGTAAAAATGGACATGGTGTCTTATAGTCAGTTACTTAGATGGGATGGGCAAAACTGGCAGTTAAGAATACGGGAAGATTTAGCGCAAGAAAATATTATTTATTCTTGGTTTCAATATAGGCAACTAGTAGATAAATGGAAGGTGGATTGTAAATTGGGTTTTCTTAGGGAAGATGGAAATCTTATTAAGCAAGTCAAGGATCAAAGACAAACCCATATTAAGAGAATTTATGGGGTATTAGTTGAAATGGACTCAGAAACGGAATTAATTAAAGATTGTATGATTAGATGGGCGCAGAATTTTGGTGTCCCAGTCTCATTGGACATTTGGGAAACCATTTGGGTGAGAAATGTCAAATTTACACAAGCACAGAACCTTAGGGAGAATTTTTATAAAATGTTTTATAGATGGCACCTTGATCCACAAAAAATGTCTCTTATGTACCCTGACGTGCAACCCAAATGTTGGAGATGTGGTTATAAGGATGCTTCCTATTATCATATTTGGTGGTCATGCAGAGAGATAAAAGCATTTTGGATCAAAATATGGTGGAATATCCAGAGAATTTTTAGAAGGAGGGTAAAATTTACTCCGCAATTATTTTTGTTAGGCATTGTTACAGATTGTGATACAAAGGAGGTTGTATTGATGTTAAATTTGATTACAGCCGCTAGGCTGTTAGTAGGACAATATTGGAAGAAGGAATCTTTGCCTACATTGCAGGAATGGTTTCTTAAAGTAGCTTATCTGGCGGAAATGGCAAAGATTTCGGCTTTCTTAAAGCAACAAACGCAAGAGAAGTTTCTTGCTGTTTGGGACAAATGGATAAAATTTATACAATTTAGATTGGGTATACAAAAATATCACATAGCTTTTTTATAAGTTTTATTTTTATATATATATATAGATATTTTTTTTATATATATATATATAAATATAAATTTTTTAATTTAATTTTTTATTTTTATTTCTTAATTTTTAATTAAGCCTATATTCTGCTCTGGGAAGCTCAGGGGGGGGAAGGGAGGGTTTTTGTGAGGGGTGGGGGATGGGGGGGGTTTTTTTTATATATGTAATGTTTAGTTTTTTTTTGTATATGTTGTCTTTTGTTTTGTATTGTTTTTGTCTTTTTGTAAAATTTATAAAACTTTCAATAAAAAAAAAAAAAAAAAACCTCCAGTGTTGGAGGACCCACAACCTCTGGAGGCAAGGCAGAATTCAACCACCGCAGAACAAAGAGATGGAATGAAAAATAAATGATGGGAAGAAAGGAAGAAAACGCCTCCATCAGTCTATGAGGATCATCTAGTCTGGAAAGTTAACTGCGGCAATGAAAAAAAAAATTATGGAGTCTTTAGATGGAAGCTTATAACGCAAGAGTAAAAATAATTCAAGTTGACTTTTGGCCTTGATTGTTGGCTCTTCATTAGTCCACCGGAGGTGTGAGTCTGATCTTTTGTGAAGACCATGTTTTATGCTTAAGACAGTGTGCCACCACTTCATAAGTGCATGGCACACCATAGGAGAACAAACCCATCAGGACAAGATTCAACAGTCCATCTGCATTTAAAAAACAAAGTCCACTCTTTCAAAGACAGCAAAGTCCACATTTTGGATAGAGAGGACCGCTGGTTTGAAAGAGGGGGTCAAAAAGGCCATCTAGGTCCAAACATAGGGGGAGGGATACAACATCATCTATCTCCAGTCTACAATACAGTCCTTTCAGCAGTTCCAAGAAGGCTCCACACCCATTTGCACCACTCAGGTGATCCTGAGGACACAGGTAAACCGCCAGGTGGCCTCAACGACTCTCTAAAACACAGGTATCAAACTTGTGATGTCACGTGATGTGTCGCGACATATCGTGACTTTTTCCCCATTGCTGGCAACGGGGTGGGTGCAGTTTTAGCGTGACGCATCCAGCCTGCGGACCAGCAGTTTGACACCCCTGGTCTAAAAGAAGGCAAATGACCAGCTGTCTGCAAGGAGTATAAATCTTTCCATTCCCCCCACCATCCAGTCAGAGCTGAAGAAGCTTCTTGGATGAGAAGTGAAACGTCTTCAGAGAAAAACAAGAAAGTCCAGTTGTCTCCTGAAAAAGCATCTTTGGGATGACAGTGTGCAATCATCTATCTGTACAGGTAAATCCTTGACTTACAAGCACAATTATGATCAGAATTTCTACTGCTAAGCTAGGCAGTTGTTAAGTGAGTCATGCCCCATTTTACGATTTCTTTTGCCACGATTGTTAAGCGAATCACTGGGAGTTAAGTGAATCTCACAGTCCTTCAAGGAATCTGGCTGTTCCCCATGGACTTTGTTTGTTGGAAGTTGGCTGGGGAAGGTCACAAATGCATGATCCCAGGATGCTGCAACTGATATAAATCAGGGCTTTTCAACCAGTGGTACAGGTACCACCTGTGGTACATTGGCACCTGGCAGGTGGTACGTGACCATCCTAGAAAAGTGGTAGCGGGAGAGGGGAATGAGCTGAACTGGTGGCAGCACCGCACAAGCCTGAGCGAGAGACGGCTGGAGCTGCAGGGCTGTCAGGGCTCAGTGGAAGCGCCAGGATCAGTGCCGCTTTCCAGCTGATTGGTGCTTCTTCGGAGCTGTCAGGGTTCAGTGGAAGCACCAGGATCAGCGCCAGGCTCCAGCTGGAGCTCGGCACTGATCCTGGCACTTCTGCTGAGCCCAGAAGAAGCGCCAATCAGCTGTAATGTTGCAGCATCTCTAAGGTCTTGTGATTTACATTCAGATGCTTGGCAACTGATTCATATTTATGACGGTCACAGTGTCCCAGGGTCATATGAAGTGACCAAAACCTGCTGCAACCACCCAGCAGATGGGGGGGAATAAAAACCAAACGCTCCTCCACCCCACCTCCACTGCCAATCCCCAACAGAAATGCTCACAACAATGAAAACCTCGGACAGGAGGAAGAGTACTGCTGAGTGGGCAGGCAGGTGTTTTGCTTGGCTGTGGCTTGGGGGGCACTTTTTTCAGTGCCATTGTAACTTCGAACAGTCATTAAGTAAACTGTTGTAAGTCGAGGACTACCTGTACTTTATCACTTTTTTCCTTTTTTTTGTCATCATGTTTTTGACACCTTGCTAGGCGACTGGTGGTACTCGGATATTGCCATATCCTAAAAGTGGTACAATGGGTGAAAAGGTTGAAAAGCCCTGATATAAATACATCCCAAGCACAGAAATTGGCCAAATATGATTGGACATACAAGGAATTTGTCTCCACTGCATAAGCTCACAGTGTACACATAATTAGGGAACATATAATGCAATACTATAGATACACTTAACCATTTAAGAAGTTAAGGCTGTAATTCTAAATTATACCCATACTTCTGCTTGAAACTGGGTTGACATAACACAATTTTGTAACCAAAGTCCTCATTAACAAAGCAAATATATTTATATGTAATAATTTGGGAAACTTTTCCATCTCTAAGTCACAACTAAGCTCATCAGAGTTTACAAAAAGAATCAAGAAAAGTTAAACTCTCCATTAATTGCTTTAAGTTGCACTTTGTTTAACATCATTAGAGCACAACGTCAAAATTTTCCCCATTCCATCTAGACAAGCCAGCAAGCCACACAACTGTCGTACAGCTTGCAAAATTTGATCCCTGACAGAAAATCCATGGGCTTCCCTTCCAACTATGTCTGAATAAGCAGGAAAATTTTGACTTTTTGCCATAGCTGTGCTAGAGTGAGCAAAAATAATAATAATAAAAAACCAACAAACCGAACTGAATTGCTTATCATCCCTGATGGTGACCATTGGCATGGGGGGTTATCAAGTGGGATTCATGAACTTCTTTGAATTTATTATTAAACTGAGAGAGCAAAATAGAACTTCCAGTTTTCCGAAGCAGGGTAGCTTTGAAAGAAAAGCCTTTGGTCTTTTCTAAAACATCTTCCTAACTACTACTTTGCAAGATTATGGACTGAATAAAGTTATTCACTTTACCCTGTTTTATTTCATAGGTGACTAGAAAAATCTTGGTGGAAGGTTCAGCAGAGAAGAAAGCTATATCAGCCAGGAGAACCATCATATTGCAGTTTACAGAATTCAGTTTTATAGCAGTGATGTCAATGCTGCTAACATCGCATTTTGTGCATTGACAACAGATGGAAAGGTAGCCATCTTTTTCCCTTTCGCTTTTAGAGTTAGATGATGCTGGGAGCCAGGGGATGTAAATGAGAGTCCAGCTAGACATAACAACACTAAACTTAGTGTGAGAATCAAGGTTATTGAGCCCAGAGCTGATAAAGAATTGCCGGGCTGGAGAGCTGGAGAGGAAGCCTGCCCTTCAAGCTAATTGGGGAATGTGATTTATGACTGTTAATTGGAGGAGGAATTGTGCTTTGATAATATGTGCCCAGGGGAGGGGAATTCAGTTTTTGGCTTTGATTATGTAAGTGCCGATATTATGCTACTCGAATAAAAGATCCTTTAAGGTAAACAATGCCTCAAAGTTATTTTGAAGAGTTTCATCTGACGGAACTGAGACAAGCGATTTATTGACTGATTACAGGTAGTCCTCAACTTATGACCAAAATTTCTGTTGCTAAGCAAGACAGTTCTTAAGTGAGTTTTTGCTCCATTTGATGAACTTTCTTGCCACAGCTGTTAGGACTGCAATGGAGCCCCCAATTTTTTTCGCTAAGTGAAACATTTGTTAAGTAAATTTTGCCCCATTTTACAACATCTTTTGCCCTGGTTATTGAAGTGAATCACTGCAGTTCTTAAGTCAGGAACATGGTTGTTAAGTGAATCTGGCTTTCCCCATTGACTTGTCAAAAAGTTGCAAAAGGGGATCACGTGACCCCGGATGCTGCAACCGCCATAAGTACATGCCAGTTGCCAAACGTCTGAATTTTGAGATGCTGCAACTGTCTGAAGTGTGTAAAAACATAATCAATCACTTTTTTTTCAGGGCCACTGTAACTTTGAATGAATGATTGTGAGTCGAGGACTACCTGTAGGTTCCATCAAGGTGTTGACTCTTAGCAACCACATAGATACATTTCCTCCATCATGATCTGTCCCTGATATGGCCCTTCAATGGGGTACACATCACCATTGTATCAAAGTTAATCCAACCTGTTGTTGGTCTTCCTCTTCTTTCCTTTCCTTCCATCTTTCCCAACATTATACGAGGGCAATTCAGAAACAAACCTCCATTTGGTTATCAATGACAGACCCTCGCAGATGCAGAACTTTTATTACACACATTAGAAAACTACAACATTACATTATTTTTGACATAATCGCCATTCAAATGGAGGCACTTGTCATAGTGTCTTAGAAGGTTTGAAGTTGTTTAGTAGGAGTCGTTTGGCGCCAAGTCTGGGCTATTGATGTGTGTGTGTGTGTTGTGTGTGTGTGTATGTGTTTGATCAAAAACATCATGGGCTGAATAAACAGAGGCATAGAATCAAGATCAAGTATTATTACCGCTTTATAAAACTCTGATACAGTGATGGCGAACCTTTTAGAGACTGATTGCCCAAACTGCAACCCAAACTCCACTTATGCATCGTCAAGTGCCGGGTGGGTGTGGTCCATTGGCTGGGTATGGCCCATTGAGGGGTGTGTAGCCCATTGGGTGGGCATGGCCCATTGAGTGGGCGTGGCTGCTGTGGTAACGGCAGACTGGTTGGGACTAAATAGTTCAATCAATCAATTCCAACTTTGCAAGATCTTTTTTTTCCCTGCGAGAAGTTGACATTGACTGATTGAACCTTTTTTTTTTTTGCACACGGCGGTGGAGGCCTAAAGCAAAAAGGTTTTATAAAACCCAGCTGAAGGCCTAGGACTGGGGCGATGGCGCGCGTGCCCACAGAGAGGGCTCTGCATGCCGCCTCTGGCACCTGTGCCATAGGTTCGCCACCACTGCCCTAGTAAGACCACACCTGGAATACTGCAGCCAATTTTGGTCACCATATCATAAAAAAGATGTTGAGAGTCTGGAAAAAATTCAGAGAAGAGCAACTAAGGTGATCAAAGGCCTGGAGACTAAAACATACACGAAGAACAGCTGCGGGACTTGGGTCTGGCTAGTCTAAAGAAAAGAAGAAATAGGGGAGACAGGATAGCAGTGTTCCAGTATCTGAGGGGCTGCCACAAGGCAGAGGGGGACAGGTTGTTCACCAGAGCACCAGAGGGAAGGACGAGAAACAATGGTTGGAAACTGATGAAAGAGAGAAACAACCTGAAACTAAGGAGAAATTTCCTGACAGTGAGGACAATCAACCAATGGAACAGCTTGCCCCCAGAAATCGTGGGCGCTCCACCACTGGAGATTTTTAAGAAGAGATTAGACATTCACCTGTCTGATACGGTATAGGATCCTTAGAAATAAGGAAATAAATAACTTTTGTGCAACTTTAAGTATTTGTATGTGAATATCCATCACATTCTCCTAAGGCAGTGTTTCCCAAACTTGACAATTTTAAGGCATGAGGACTTCAACTCCCAGAATTCCACAGCCAGCAACGCTGGCTGTGGAATTCTGGGAGTTGAAGTCCACATGCCTTAAAATTGTCACGTTTGGGAAACACTGTCCTAAGGTGATCATCTGTCATAGCTGGCATGTACAGATGTACAAAGCAAATAATTGAACAGCAGGCAAATATGATCAGTGCTGAGTAAAGGGGTTTGGCAGAGCTTGAAGAAGCAGAGCACAGCTGAGCTAAGAGAAGGAGAACTATCATGCAAAAGATTGAAAGCGCAATTTGGTTCTTAGCCTGTTGGGGCTAATGTAGCATTCACTGGAACAAACCCTTGTATTCTGAATTAATTACAATTATATGAAAGGGAAACTTCCTCTCTCCCCTCTCTCTAAGCCTGTTGAAACTTGAACAAGAATTAATCACTTGCCACTGAGTTAAGATGCAAAGTTACAGGGTCACTGGGGAAAGTATGATGAACTGACTTTCGGGGAAGAGGTAGCAAACTGAATTTCAGTGAAAATCAAGGACCAGTTCATTGGGAGCTCTTTGTATAAGGGAGGACAGGAGATCAACCACATATGCTCCTGACAGCTGCTCTGTCATGATTCCGACAGATGAAACTATTCAAAAGAACTTCGAGGCATTGTTTACCTAAAGAATCTTTTATTTGAGTAGCATAATATCGGCACTTACATAATCAAAGCCAAAAAACTGAATTTCCTTCCCCTGAGCACATAGTATCAAAGCACAATTCCCTCCTCCAATTAACCATCATAAATCACGTTCCCCAATTAGCTTGAAGCTCGGGCTTCCTCTCCAATTCTCCAGCCTGCCAATTCTTTATCAGCTCTGGGCTCAATAACCTTGATTCTCACGTTAAGTTTAGTGTTGTTATGTCTAGCTAGACTCTCATTCACATCCCCCCCTCCCAGCATCATCTAACTCTAAAAGCGAAAGGGAAAAAGATGGCTACATTTTCATCGACACTGTTGGCTCATATTTAAATGATTGTCCACTCAGAGTCCTAGTGGACAATCATTTAAATATGATCCAGCAGTGTGCTGCAGCTGCCAAAAAAGCCAACACAGTGCTAGGTTGCATTAACAGAGGGATAGAATCAAGATCACGCAGAGTATTAATACCAATGCCTTGGTAAGGCCACACTTGGAATACTGCATCCAGTTTTGGTCACCACGATGTAAAAAAGATGCTGAGACTCTAGAAAGATTACAGAGAAGAGCAACAAAGATGATTGGGAGACTGGAGGTTAAAACATATAAGGAAAGGTTGCTGGAATTGGGTATGTCTAGTTTAATGAAGAGAAGGATGAGGGGGGACATGATAGCAGTGTTCCAATATCTCGGGCTGCCCCAAAGAAGAGGGAGTCAAGCTATTCTCCAAAGCGCCTGAAGGCAGGACAAGAAGCAACGGATGGAAACTAATCAAGGAGAGAAGCAACCTAGAACTATGGACAAACTTCCTAACAGTTAGAACAATTAACCAGTGGAACAGCTGGCTTTCAGAAGTGGTGAATGCTCTAACACTGGAAGTTTTTAAAGAGAGATTAGACAGCCATTTGTCTGAAATGGTATGAGCAGGGGGTTGGACTAGATGACCTTCAAGGTCCATTCCAACATTATTATTATTATTATTATTATCTGTTGTCAATGCAAAACATCTGATGTTAGCAGTGTTGACATGCGTCTCATGAAGAGACTGCAGGATATCAATCTTCCACATTTTTGAGTACTGGGAGACTCAAAGGGATTAACCATCAGTTGCAGCTCTGGCAAAGCCGTTAGAGCAGGGGTCTTCAAACTTGGCCCTTTTATGACTTGTGGACTTCAACTCCCAGAATTCCTCAGCCAGCCTCCATTTTGTTTGTTAGATTTAAGACAGGGGTCTTCAAACTTGGCCCTTTTATGACTTGTGGACTTCAACTCTCAGAATTCCTCAGCTAAGCAAGTTTTTGATTGAAGGAAGTTGCGAACCAATTAAGGGCCCACAGGTAAATGTAGAATATTGATCTTTATTATAAGATGTGGAAATACCTATAGAAATTTAACAACTTCTCATGGGAAACCAGCGTATTTTGGTTATCCTAGCTCAGTGGTTCTCAACCTGTGGGTCGGGACCCCATTTGGGGTCGAATGACCATTTCACGGGGGTCACCAAACAACGCAGTCCGCCATTTTTTCCCCCTTTTCCTTAGCTGTGCTACTCCCTTTTATTCTATTGGCTTTGGAAAGCCAATAGAATAGACTCTCTTGAATAGAGTCTAATTCTATTGGCTTTCAAAAGCCAATAGGAATTATCCAGGCTGTCTCTGCCCTGCTGATCCCGCCAAAAGTCCCATTCTGCAAACGGTGCTGCACCAGTTGAGTAGTCCTTGACTTACGGCCGGTTGAGTAGTCCTTGACTTACGACCGGTTGGGGGTCGTGGCATTAAAAAGGTTGGGAACCACTGTTCTAGCTAGAGCAAGTCATAGCAAAAAACAAATGACGATTTTTCGAAATTGGACACTAGAGGGGATTTTAAGCAGAAAAAAGAATTATTTAACACTGGGACTTACAAAATGACACAAAACATTACAACACTGAAAAATATAAAAGGACAACTTTGAAGAATGGAGACAGAAATTGGTAGCTACATTATTCATACTGTCAGTAATGATAAGCCCTCTTCTATGAATAAACTATGTCTAAAACATGTTAATGAAAGAATAACAGATGTGGATCAAAATTTATCTGTCAAGACATAAAGTATAGAATATGAAACTACAAATGGCAGATGAAGAGAGTAATTTGGAAAAGGATAATTTACTGCAGTGGCTCTTAACCTTTTCTTCACTATGAACCCCTTTTAAATAATTTTCGTGGCCACAGACCGTGGCCACAGACCCCCGAGACTTAACTCAATATTTAAATCATAACATTTCTTCAAGCCTTCGCAGACACTTTCAAAGGGAAGTTGGACCGTCATCTACGGACTACAATGTAGGGAGTCCAGCAGTGTGGTGGAGATTGGACTTGATGACCTCTTATATACCCTTCCAACTCTGTTATTTTATGATTCTGCAATTTATATGCCATTTAAGATCTATGCAATCTTGCAGCGCCTGGCTACAAAAGACCAGTGATTCCCTGTAACCAGTTTTGAAAGAATTAAACAAGTATTAGATCCTCCAATAAAAGAGAATATTTGTAGTTCAGGGCTGAACTGTGGGGTCCCTGGTGCTCTCTGAGCTTGATTGTTTTTTTGCAGACGTTTCACTTCCCAGCTAGGTAACATCATCAGTATCAGAAGAGATGGGATTTGTGGCGAGGAGGAGGAGGAGGAGGAGGAGGAGGAGGAGGAGGAGGAGGAGAACTGTGGGATCCCTGGTGCTCTCTGAGCTTGTTTGCAGACATTTCATAACCCAACTAGGTAACTTCATCAGTGCTAGAAGGGATTGGGTTTGTGGAGAGGAGGAGGAGGAGGAGGACGACGACTGTGGGGTCCTTGGTGCTCTCTGAGCTTGGTTGTTGTCTTGTAGACGTTTCACTTCCCAACTAGGTAACATCATCAGTGCACCGATGAGGTGATGGGGTGATGCGCAGATGTTGAGTAATTAAACATCTGCAAGAAAACAACCAAACTCAGAGAGCACCAAGGACCCCCCCAAAATTAGATCCTCCTCCATTGTTGACATTTATTGGGTGAGTTATCCACCACACCTGATCCTCCCCCCACTCATAACCAATACATTAGATTGACAACTATTATTAAGATTCTATAAGGAGAGGATAAATTATTTAAGATTTTTCTCAAGTTGAAGCTTACCATTAGCCAGGGTGGAGATGTGGTTTGCCTTTCATCCAAAGCTTTTCTTCCCTCTGGCTTCTATCTGGACCTATCAGGAGACTCCTGGCTTTGCACAATTCTAAAAAATTCTAAAATGCTAAAAAAAAGGATGTCCATGTGTGGGAAGATAACAGAATAACAGAGTTGGAAGGGACCTTGGAGGTCATCTAGTCCAACCCCCTGCTCAAGCAGGAGACCCTATATCAGTGATGGCGAACCTTCTAGACACCGAGTGCCCAAAAACTGGCCCCACCCCGCTCCACCGCCTGCCCCGCTCCTGCTCCACCACCCCATCCCCTGCTCCACCTGGCTGCAGGGCCACTCACCGCCTCCAGGGTCCGCTGCAGATTGCCCAGGCAGCCCAATAGCGCTATGGCAGCCACGCCCTCTGCCCGCGCCCTGCAACATCAACTGTGCGTGATGGGGTGTGAGGGCAGAGTCTTGTCTACGCTGCCTGGCTGCCATGTCCTTGGCTGCACTGCTCCACATGGGCCAGGCTCGGGGGCGACTCTCCTTCAGGGGGGCTGCTGGAGAGGAGGGGGTCGCGGGGGGAGGCAAGGCTGGGGCAACGTCACATGTGCCCACAGAGAGGGCTCCAAGTGCCGCCTCTGGCACCCGTGCCATAGGTTCACCAGTACTGCCCTATATCATTTCAGACAAACAGCTCTCCAATTTTATTTTCTTAAAAAACTCCATCCAGATGGGGGATATCTTTTGTTCAGATGTCCACCATGAGAAAATGGTAGAGAATTTCCTTAGAAACTGATGGACCGTTTTTTTTTTTTGTTTGTTTGTTTTGCTGTGGGATTCCAGTGGGAGGTTGAGGGAAAAAAAAGGGAAGCAATGCAAAAATCATTTCAGATAAATTTCGGGGGGATTTCAGTTCTGATTACAAGGCTAAATTGTACATCCGGACCAATACAAAAATCACGGTACGAAAGAAATGCTGATTAGAGACCAGGAGAATTTCCGTCAACTGTCTGTGTTTGTGGTATAAAACATGCCAATTTGTCATGGTTATAGGTAGATCTCTAACGCGGAGAGCTTTTGTATGCAATTTCCACTAATGTATCCAGTTCTTTTAATATCGGCTCCCCAAGAAACTTTTCTAAAAGGCAAATTTCCCTGATGTTGGTTCTTTCTTATGTAAATTTTCCCGCTGCAAGCTTTTAAAATGTAAATTTCTCCATAAGCCTTAAAAAATATAAAAAAGGGAATGCAACTGTTCTCAAATGCATCTTTCATAAACAAATACTCCTTTTAAGATGCATCTTTCGCAAACAATTATCAAATTGGGCTGGCGGTGTTTTTATGGATGCTGATTTTTTTTGGTTTTTTTCCCCCCATTTTGGGCTAATGTCGACACCCACGGTCGATGCAAATCACCTCCATAGAGATTTTTCACAGATATTTCTGGGTGGGTGAACTGTATTTTTTTTTTAACTTCAAGCTTCTTTCCAACTTCTTTGAGTCTGAATACATTACAGTTATGCCGAGGAAATTTGTACTTTTCAATATGATAAAAAGAGCATTTGCTTTTGAAGTGGCCTTCAGTGGAAAAAAGAGAAAGTGGTACTAAGGACACAGCCGTCAGTCTACTGGACACCTCGTCATATTCCCAACAGGGTTAAAATAATTGCTGAATAATCTAGTGTGTGGGATTGCATAATAGATTAAAACACAAAGAATCACACGGCTAATAGTGAGTTCATGTAAATCAGGAAAAGCCATCCACACACTCCTCAGTTTATGTCCACAGTTGAACCCAACATTCCCGTTGCTAAGCAAGACGTTGGTTAAGTGAGTTTTGCCCCAGTTTGTGATCTTACTTACTATAGTTGCATACATTTCATTACCTGGTTAAGTAACATCTTCAGTCTTAGAAGGGAGGGATGACGTTACATTTGCAAGGAAACAACCCAGCTCAGAGAGCACCGAAGACCCCATAGGTCAGTGATGGCGAATCTTTTAGAGACCGAGTGCCCCCAAACCACCACACCCCCTGCCCCTGCCCTGCCCCCCACCCCTCCACGCACCACTTCCATGGCCCACCGTAGCAGATCACCCAGGCGGCCCAGTAGCGCCATGGCGGGCGCACCCTCTGCTTGCGTCCCGGAGCATCATCACATGATGGGGCCCGAGGGCGGAGTCTTATCTCCACTGCCCGGCTGCCATGTCCTGCGGGAGGGCCGCACCCAGGGACAACTCTCCTGCTGATGAGGAGGGGGCCATGGGGGAGGTGGGGCTGGGGCAACAGTGCATATGCCCACAGAGAGGGTTCTGAGTGCCCCCTCTGGCACGTGTGTCATAGGTTCACCACCGCTGGTATAGGTCAACCCTAAGCTATAAATATTATCTTCTATAGGTAAATATGTTGCTACTGTGGATATGATGGCAGATAGTAATAATAATAATAATAATAGTAAAGTTGGAAGGGACCTTGGAGGTCATCTAGTCCAACCCCCTGCTCAGGCAGGAAACCCTATACCATTTCAGACAAATGGCTGTCCAGTCTCTTCTTAAAAACTTTCAGTGTTGGAGCATTCACCATTTCTGGAGGCAGGTTGTTCCACTGGTTAATTGTTCTAACTGTCAGGAAGTTTCTCCTTAGTTCTAGGTTGCTTCTTTTTTTGATTAGTTTCTGTGTGTTGCTTCTTGTTCTGCCTTCAGGTGCTTTGGAGAATTGGTTGACTCCCTCTTCTTTGGGGCAGCCCCTGAGATATTAGAAGGCTGCTATCATGTCCCCCCTCGTCCTTCTCTTCATTAAACTGGACATACCCAATTCCAGCAGCCATTCCTTATATGCTTTAGCCTCCAGTCCCCTAATCATCTTTGTTGCTCTTCTCTGCTGTCTTTTTAGGGTCTCAACATCTTTTTTACATAGAGGTGACCAAAACTGGATGCAGTATTCCAAGTGTGGTCTTACCAAGGCGTTGTAAAGTGGTATCAACACTTCATGTGATCTTGACTCTATCCCTCTTTTAATGCAGCCTAGTACTGTGTTGGCTTTTTTGGCAGCTGCAACACACGGCTGGCTCATATTTAAGTGATTGTCTACTAGGACTCCAAGATCCCTCTCACAGTTGCTACTATTGATCCAGGTACCACCTGTGCATTTTGTTTTTCTTGCCTAAACGTAGAACCTTTTTTTTTTTCATGATTGAATTTCATTTTGTTAGATAGCACCCAGTGTTCAAGTCTGTCCAGATCCTCCTGTATCCTAAGCCTGTCTTCTGGAGTGTTGGCTATTCCTGCCAGCTTGGTGTCGTCTGCAAATTTGATGAGTTCCCCATGTATCCCCTCATCCAAATCGTTGATGAAGATGTTGAAGAGTACTGGGCCCAGAACAGAGCCCTGGGGCACCCCACTACACACTTCCCTCCATGGAGATGCGGTTCCATTGAGGACCACATGCTGAGTATGGCCGGTCAGCCAGCTACGGATCCATCTGGTGGTGGTGCTGTCTACCCCACATTTTTCTATCTTGTTGAGTTGTAGGTTATGATTTACTTTGTCAAATGCCTTACTGAAGTCCATGTAAATTATGTCCACAGCATTCCTCTGATCCACTAATTTTGTCACTTGGTCAAAGAATGCAATAAGATTTGTCTGGCACGATCTATTTTTGACAAAGTCCTTGACTTATGACCACAAGGGAGCCCCAAATTTCTGTTGCTAAGTGAGACATTTGTTAAGTGGGTTTTGACCCATTTTACGACCTTTCTTACACAGTTGTTAAGTGAAACACTGCATCGTTTAGTAACACGGTTGTTAAGTGAATCTGCCTTCCCCATTGACTTTTCTTGTCAGAAGGTCGCAAAAGGGGGATCACGTGATCCCGGGACACAGCAACCATCATAAATATGAATCAGTTGCCAAGCAACGGTCATAAGGGTGAAAAACGGTCCTAAGTCGTTTTTTTTCAGTGTTTGTTGCAACTTCGAATGATCGCTAAATGAACGGTTCTAAGTTGAGGAGTACTTGTGCTAAGGTTTTCAAAATAAGCTTGTTGTGAAAACACAGCCACTTCGTTTGTAACTCACCTGATGGCATATGTTGTGAGAAAGCAGCCATCTCCTTAAATAGAGGGAACAAATATTCTTTCTTTCATTTGTATTATGGCAATACTTTACCTGGATTTGTACACAATAAGATTTTTTTAATGGATTCCTTTTCAACAGACCTTGGACGCCATATAGACAAAACTGATTTTGTAGATGTGTGTAATTAACATCCATCGGCCTAAAGCTTGTATACTGCAAAAAAATTCAAATTTAGTATTTGGCTTTAACAGATACCTCTTCCTCCCAGCTAGGTCTATTAGACTGAGGTTACTGTGTTTTAATTAAATCCCAGGGAAAGATCACAAGGGAGAGTATTTCCTAGTTTTAGAGGTTTTTTTCCCCCCCTCATTGGAAAGTAGAGCCAGATGGGGTAGCCAGAATGCTGATAACTTATTTGAACATCGCCATCTGTGGCAGCCTCCACTGTTTTCTGTGAAAATATGAGCTCAAAAGCACCATCAACCAGAGATTTTGAGAAAAAAGTCATAATAACAAATGCACCTTTTTTCTACATGGAGGGAAGTGTGTAGTGGGGTGCCCCAGGGCTCTGTTCTGGGCCCAGTGAACTATATTTTTCAAAGATCCTGGAGCACTGGGGAACTAGCAGAGGGCTGGAAAAGAGCTGATGTAGTTCCCATCTTCAAAAAAGGAAAAAAAAATGGATAAAGGAAATTACAGACCTATCAGCCTGACCTCAATACCTGGGAAGATTCTGGAAAAGATAATCAAACGACAAATCAGCGAACACCTACAAGCAAACAAAGTCATTACTAAAAACCAACATGGGTTTGTCAAAAACAGATCATGCCAGACAAATCTTATTGCATTCTTTGACCAAGTGACAAAATTAGTGGATCAGAGGAATGCTGTGGATATAATTTACTTGGACTTCAGTAAGGCATTTGATAAAGTATACCATAACCTACTACTTGATAAGATAGAAAAATGTGGGTTAGACAGCATCACTACCAGATGGATCCGTAGCTGACTGACCGGCCATACTCAGCGTGTGGAGCCGCATCTACATGGAGGGAAGTGTGTAATGGGGTGTCCCAGGGCTCTGTTCTGGGCCCAGTTCTCTTCAACATCTTCATCAACAATTTAGACGAGGGGATAGATGGGGAAATCATCAAATTTGCAGACGACACCAAGCTGGCAGGAATCGCCAACACTCCAGAAGACAGGCTTAGGATACAGGAGGATCTGGACAGACTTGAACACTGGGCGCTATCTAACAAAATGAAATTCAATGGTGAAAAAAGCAAGGTTCTACATTTAGGCAAGAAAAACTAAATGCACAGGTATAGTATAGGGGGTACCTTGCTCAATAGTAGTAACTGTGAGAGGGACCTCGGAGTCCTAGTGGACAATCACTTAAATGTGAGCCAGCAGTGTGCTGCAGCTGCCAAAAAGGCCAACACAGTGCTAGGCTGCATTAAAAGAGTGATAGAATCAAGATCACGTGAAGTGTTGATACCACTTTACAACACCTTGGTAAGACCACACTTGGAATACTGCATCCAGTTTTGGTCACCACGATATAAAAAAGATATTGAGATCCTAAAAAGACAGCAGAGAAGAGCAACAAAGATGATCAGGGAACTGGAGGCTAAAATGTATAAAGAACAGTTTTTGGAATTGGGTATGTCTAGTTTAACGAAGAGAAGGACGAGGGGGGACATGATAGCAGTCTTCCAATATTTGAGGGGCTACCACAAAGAAGAGGGAGTCGATCTATTCCCCAAAGCGCCTGAAGGCAGGACAAAAAGCAACGGATGGAAACTAACCAAGGAGAGAAGCTACCTAGAACTACGGAGAAACTTCCTGACAGTGAGAACAATTAACCAGTAGAACAACCTGCCTCCAGAAGCAGTGAATGCTCCAACACTGGAAGTTTTTAAGAAGAGACAGCCATTTGTCTGAAATGGTATAGGTTTTCCTGCCTGAGCAGGGGGTTGGATTAAATGATCTCCAAGGTCCCTTTCAACTTTGTTATTTGCATTATTTCATTTCTGTATGCCTTCGCAGAGCATTGATTCATTAGTCCAATTCCATTTTGTCGGCAACAGAGTCGTGAAGATGCCAACGTGCAAAAGGCTTGACATCAAAACCACTGCCCAGCAGATGGCATTAACATTCCAAGGATCTCAAATTCTGCAAAAAGAGAAGCCACAGACCCATGAGTCTCGCTTTGCGCAGCCTTTTAGGAAAACAAAGCAGCCTTGCTGTTTGCCTCTAGCAAGAAAAGACCAATAAATGGAACTTCAAGGCAGACGGAGAACAACCAGTTTGTTAATAAATGGGGCTACTCCTTTGAAGTCTTTTGGCTGGCCGGGATAGCAATTTTTTCCTTCTCATTTTAGGTAGTATCGTGAGTTTGGGAAAAGCCTAGCCCAGTGATGGCGAACCTTTTAGAGACTGAGTGCCCAAACTGCAGTCCAAAACCCACTTATTTATGGCAAAGTGCCAGGGCCACATCAGCATTGTGGTGCCCTCGAGGAGGCGGGGGGGGGGGCATGGCCCACCGGGTGGGTGTGGCTATGGTGGTCACAGCAGACTGGGTGGGCATGGCTGCGGTTGGCATGGCTACCTCAATGTTGCTCATGGGGGGTTGCCTGTGGGTGCTGGGCATGGTTGGGGGAGATCCAGGGGGTCTCTGGTGGGTGGGGTGGTGGGCAGGAGGCTCATCTTCCAGGGTGAGGGAAGGGGCAGGGTGGGGGGTGCCATTGCTGCAGGGCAAGGCGAGGTGACACCATCAGCTCCCACACACAGAGGCCAGTGAGCACATGGGGGCCAACGGTGTCCATCAGCAGCCACAGCCTGCCGGCCCCTCAACCGGCGCACTCTGGGGCTCTGCAGTCTGCTGCCAATACCAGGCCAGCCCTCCAGCAGCAGGTGGAGTAGGGAAGGGGGGAGGCACGTGATGCAGACCACTGGACACGCCTACTCCATCCCATTTGTTTTTGCTTGCAGCTGGAGAGCAAGTTGCTGCTGGTCATCTTGGCCCCCTTGCAGATCTTGCCCTTAGCCCGTGCATGGAGCCTGTTCCCCTCACGCACCTGACACACCTTGACCCCGCCTCAGGCCGCCATGGTGGCCTAATGGACCTGCATGAGGTGCTGGCGGCGGCAGCACGTGTGCCCACAGAGAGGGCTCTGAGTGCTGCCTCTGGCACGCATGCCATAAGTTCACCACCACTGGCCTAGCCCTTGAACCAAATTGCAGGCAATATTAAGAGCGACCCAGAGGATATTTCACTGAATGGATGAGTGGAGCTCCACCTCAATGGACGTCTTACTGGGGCGAAAGCATTTCTGAAGTGTTTCGAAGCGTCAGGACCAAAACGTCTCTTGCTGAGACAGACAGAGGTTTAGTAAATTTTGCCCCATTTTACGACCTTTCTTGCCACCGTTGTTAAGTGAATCACTACAGTTGTTGTCAGTTGCACAGTTGTTGAGGAAGTCTGGCTTTCCCATTGACTTTGCTTGTCAGAAAGGGTATCACGTGAGCCCTGCAAATGTCACCAATACCTGTCAGTGGCTGAGCCTCTGAATTTTGATCATGTGACCATGGAGATGCTGCCATGGTCTCAAGTGTGAAAAACTGCCAGTTTTTCAGGGCTGTTGTAACTTTAAACAGTCACTAAATGAACTGTTGTAAATCAAGCACTCTCTGTAGTCCACCAATCCACCAACTCTTTAACATTTATAACAACAACAACAATAATAAAGTTGGAAGGGACATTGGCAGTCATCTAGTCCAACCCCCTGCTCAGGCAGGAAATCCTATACCATTTCAGACAAATGGCTGTCCATTCTCTTCTTAAAAACCTCCAGTGTTGGAGCATTCACTGCTTCTGGAGGCAGGTTGTTCCACTGGTTAATTGTTCTAACTGTCAGGAAGTTTCTCCTTAGTTCTAGGTTGCTTCTCTCCTTGGTTAGTTTCCATCTGTTGCTTCTTGTCCTGCCTTCAGGAGCTTTGGAGAATAGCTTGACTCTCTCTTCTTTGGGGTAGCCCCTGAGATATTGGAACACTGCTATCATGTCCCCCCTCATCCTTCTCTTCATTAAACTAGACATACCCAATTCCAGCAGCCTTTCCTTATATGCTTTAGTCTCCAGTCCCCTAATCATCTTTGTTGCTCGTCTCTGTACTCTTTCTAGAGTCTCAACATCTTTTTTACATCATGGTGATTTAAGTATCTTAAATGGTCGTATCACCTCCACTCTCTATGAAAATTATACAATTCCTCTCAAGAACAGTTCATCATTCCTTCTTTCATTACTTTGTTTGATGGAATTATAGATGGGACAGTTGTCGCTCTTTGAGTTTGTATGATTAATGATTGGGTTCTGTGAGTGGGAGGGGGGAAGAAGGAAGAAGATGGTGTTTTTTCCCACTTTTTTAGAATGTACTTAAAAGGGGAGGGGGAATCTATTTTTATTTTGGTTCAAGCTAGTCTCAACCTCCAGGGCATTTTTAAAAAATGGATACGGTAAACTTGTCATAAATGAGCAGAATAATCATCTAACACCACAGCTATGGGCTGTCTGGCTCATACAAAAAAGGGCTTGATTGATTGATTTATATTCCCATTTACTACCTTAAAAACAAAACACACACAGAGATAAATACTTTTATGTGTAAACAATACATTTTATTACAGTATTGTTTTAGCAAAATACCAGGGAGATGTCCTTACTTTTTCTTACTCATCTTTAGCATATAGCATTATTTTAATCAAAACAGAGAGCCAGTGTTATAAAGTGTAGGGCTAGCAATGGGGTCAGCCAAATTCTAATACCTCCCTAATCCTCACAAAATCCCTGGGAGGGATAATTTATTTATTTATTTATTTTATTTATCAAATTTATTGGCCACCAATCTTAACACAGGGTAATTCCTTCTGTTAGTACCGCTTTATAAAGCCTTAGTAAGGCCACACCTGGAATACTGCATCCAGTTTTGGTCACCACGTTACAAAAAAGGTGTTGGCAGTTTGGAACAAGTGCAAAGGAGAGCAACAAAGATGATTAAAATCCTGGAGACTAAAACATATGAGGAACGACTGCAGGCTTTGGGAACGGCCAGTCTAGAGAAAAGAAGGATGAGGGGGGGGACATGATAGCACTGTTGCAGTATTTGAGAGGCTGCCACAAAGAAGAGGGGGTCAACCTATTCTCCAAAGCACCAGAAGGCAAGACAAGAAACAATGGATGGAAACTAATCAAGGAGAGAAACAACCAGGAATTAAGGAGAAACTTCCTGACAGTGAGGATAGTTAACCAGTGGAACAACTGGCCTTCAGAAGTTGTGGGTGCTTCATCACTGGAGGTTTTTAAGAAGAGATTGGACAGCCACCTGTCTGAGATAGTATAGGTTCTCCTGCTTGAGCAGGGGGTTGGACTAGAAGACCTCCAAGGTCCCTTCCTCTCCTGTCTCATGCAGATAAGTTTGCTGGATTCCACTTGAAACAGGCAGATAAACTCAATGGATAAATCATGCAAAATTACTTTTATTCCAGGTATCCTCAAGACATTAACTCACAGTTATTGCAGAAATTCTTCTAGAATGTAGGTTGTAATCTGGACCCATCTCATAGGTAAAAAAATAATGGATTTCCCCATTTTACATAAATCTTACATGTTGCTACGGAGCTCCTAGCCTAGCCTGGTGGCTAGGATCCATGCAGAGAGGTAATAAAAACCTGGCACGTAACAGGATGTCTGGTCATAAACCACAAGACCCTCCCAGTGACCAATTAGAACACAGATATAACCATGTAACAACTAAACTACATTCCTCAGAAGCCATCTCTTAAAGAGACAGCATTTAACCCCTTAAATGCTACTTGCTCTGAACACAATTTCCTAAGCTAGCTGTACAATCTGGCCAGATGGCTACATACTGGTCCAGCACACTTCCAGCTCTATTCCGATTGAAGATTGAAGATCTTAGACCAGCCTATCTCATAGCATTGTTGTTAGCTCTATATAGTAAACCAGACTAACAAACTGCAGGCCACTTTAGATGACTGTGTTCAGCAGGTCAGCGGTTCAAATCTCACCGGCTCAAGGTTGACTCAGCCTTCCATCCTTCCGAGGTAGGTAAAATGAGAACCCAGATTGTTGGGGGCAATGTAAATATATATATATATATACATTGCTTACTGGTGTACACCGCTTAGAGAGTGCTTGCCTTAAAGTGGTATATAAGTCTCATAAATAAATAAGTCTGAAAGTACTTTTATTAGAATAGCTATAATAAAAAGTTCATCTAGTAGTTTGAAAGCATGCCAACGTGAGTAAATAAATAGGCACTACTCCATGGCCCTGGCCAGTGGTGGGATTCAGATAGGTGAGCAACCGGTTCTCTGTGTGAATGCTGCTTCCGGAAGTCCATTCTGAGCCTGGGCAACAAAAAATTAGCTATCGGTTCTGCCGAAGTGGTGCGAACCAGCTGAATCCCACCACTGGCCTTGGCATAGGGTCATGCTGGCCACTTAACCATGGAAGCATCTTCCGACAAACCTGGTTCCCTCGACTAAGAAACGGAGATGAACACTGCCCCCTAGAGTCAGATATGACTGGACAGGGAAACCTTTCCCTTTCTAGTAACAGGATCTGTCTGAATGTGCTTCCCCCTTCCTCCCTTTATTTTCATGTGAACTGGGGAAGGGTCTTGTCTGAGACATTTTTTTATGTGGGGTCCTTGATGCTGTCTGAGCTTGGTGGTATTCTTGCACTGATGATGTTTCCTAGCTGGGTAATGAGATGTCTGCAAGAAAACCGCCAAGCTCAGAGAGCACCAGAACTTGAGCTTCAGAGATTCTCTTCCATTGGGACATTTTCTCTCGTTACTTTCTTACCCCAGGTTCAAGCCCTTCTTAACAGAACAACAGAGTTGGAAGGGACATTGGAGGTCATCTGATCCAACCCCCTGCTCAGGCAGGAGACCCTATGCTGTTTCAGACAATCTCTTCTTAAAAACATCCAGTGTTGGAACACCTTCAACTTCTGAAGGCAAGTTATTTATCTTCTCTCTCTCTCTCTCTCTCCCCCCCTCTCCTATCTGTCTGTCTGTCTGTCTATCTGTCTATCATCTACCTATCATCTATCATCTATCTATCATCTATCTGCTATCATCTATCTATCTATGTCTGTCTGTCTGTCTATCAATCATCTATCTGCTATCATCTATCTATCATCTATATCTATCTATCTGTCTGTCTGTCTGTCTGTCTATCATCTACCTATTATCTATCATCTATCTGCTATCATCTATGTCTGTCTATCTATCTATCTATCTATCTATCTATCTATCTATCTATCTATCTATCTATCTATCTATCTATCTATCTATCTATCTATCTATCTAATCTAACCATTATCTAATGTTTCTCTATCTTATCTAACCATTTCTTTGGTAGCGACCTTTCCTGCTACCTTGATGCTCTCTGATCTTGGTTATTTTCTTTCAGACGTTTGATTACCTAAATTAGATAACATCATCCATGCTAGTTTGGGTCATGAAACGTCTGTAAGAGATCCACCAAGCTCAGAGAGCACCAAGGACTCTTCATTTCAACCCTGAACCGCAAATATTCTCCTTTGTTGGTCTTCCTACCGTCCCTCATACCCATTCCCTACGTTCTCTACACACTGGCACCCAAAGTGTCTTTTTAAAAGTAGACTTTCACTAAAACACGGAACAATGAAGAGAAACACAGGTGAGTGTTAAGCATAGGGACACAAGGCCTGAAGCTCCAGTACAGGTGGTCCTCAACTCTTGACTACAATTGGAATCAAAATTTCCATTGCTATAAAAGGTGGCTGTTAAGTGACTCACATCCAATTTTACAGCTTTTTTTTGTCAGAGTTGTTAAGCACATCACTGCAGTTGTGAATCATTTGGTCACTGAGGAAATCTGGGTTCTCCCATTGACTGCTTGTCAGAAGCTGACTAGGAAGGTCGCACATGGTAATCACATGACCCCTAGACACTGCAACAGTCATAAATATGAGTCAGTTGCCAACTGTGGGATGCTGCGGTGGTCGTAAGAGCAAGGACCAGTTGTAAATCACTTTTTTTCAGAGCTATTCTAACTTCAAATGGTTGTTAAATGAATGTCGGTAAGGCACAGACTACTTGCACTTTCCTCAAAAAGATAAAGGCAGCATTGTGCCATCACTCCACAAGTTCTACCCCTTTGTGTGTGTGTGTGTGTGTGTGTGTGTGTGTGAAAGATCACAACACATGTAAAAAATGGATATATCTTGCAGGGGTGTCTGCAAGTTGGGGTTAAAAGCACAAGATGGCAATTTTTTCATCTACATGCTGGAAATGTAAATTGGCACCAGGGACCTACTACCATATGTGGTGGGAATGCTCAAAACCTTGTGATTTTTAGAATAAGATAAAAAAATGGCTGGAAGAAATATTAACAATAGAGATAGAGCTAAAACCAGAACTTTTTCTATTGGGCATAACCACACAGAAATACGACAAAGGGATATTTTACCTGATGCTACACATCCTCACTGCTGCTAGATTGGCGTATGCACAAAGTTGGAGGAATAAAGAAACCCCAACAGAGGAAGAGATACTATACAAAATATTATCGTGTGCCGATATGGACAGGCTCACAATGGAAATGAAGGACAAGACTGAATCATAAATCTGGGACAAATTCTACTATTGGTGTGAATCAAGGAGGACTGTCCGGGTTATAGTCTAGTGCAGTGGTTCTCAACCTGTGGGTTGGGACCCCATTTGGGGTTGAACGACCATTTCACGTCACCAAACAACGCAGTCCGCCATTTTCCCCCCCTTTTCCTTAGCTGTGCTACTCCCTTTTATCCTATTGGCTTTTGAAAGCCAATAGAATAGACTCTCTTGAATAGAGTCTAATTCTATTGGCTTTCAAAAGCCAATAGGAATTGTCCAGGCTGTCTCTGCCCTGCTGAGCCAGCCAAAAGTCCCATTCTGCAAACGGTGCTGCACCAGTTGAGTAGTCCTCGACTTACGACCAGTTGGGGGTCGCAGCATTAAAAAGGTTGAGAACCACTGGTCTAGTGTTAAGATAAAAATACATATAATTTTAGGTTAGTAAATAGAGAAATAAATTAGACATTGTATAAAAAAATATATATGTATATATAGAGATAAAGAATTATATGTAAGAAGAGGAACAAATTGTTAGAAATACTTACACTGGAATGTTATGTTATGTCCACTTTTTTTTAACTGTATTATAAATAAAAAACTTTTTTTAAAAAAAGCACAAGATGGCAGCCAAAAGCCCAGCTTGCTCTTTATGCGTGTTGCAAATTCTGCTTAGAGAAACGACATTTGCATTTAAAGCATATGTGAGCCAAAGAACGACGTTCACACCTGGGATACTCCATGTTTGTAGAAACCTGTAAAACAACAACAAAAAAAGTGGCTTTACACAGCAGATAACAAATAACCCTTAGTGCAAAAAGCTACATTCAACATTATCGTGCAGTATTTCTGCCGAGTTTTACAAGCCTTCCTCGTGTCTCATGCAGGAAATAATTCTGAGGCTTGGTTATTGAAAGAAATGCTCATGATCCAAGGAATTATCCATCATTCTCTGCCTTGCTCTGCCTTTTTCCCGTTATTTCTTTGGCAGAGAAGCTCAGAAATGTTCCTGCTTTAATATCCCCTCCCTTATCTGAATCTGGCATATTTATTCATCGTCTGTGAAAGAAATCAATGAAGCAGATTCTGTGAGACTTATAGCAGAACCCCCGGGAATCTTTGGGGAGGACTCGGGTGTAACAAAGACGGTTAAACAAATAAATAAACGTGGAAGCAATTTTAAAAAGGGAAAAGGCTTACCTCGGTTCCCATGTTTTATTGGAAAATGCTTTATTTTAAAGAGAGTCGGTGCAGCGAGGCAGAAAGTATGAAGTACTAAGAGCATTCCGCGTCTCCTGCAGAAATAAAGGGTAGTCCACGCAAAATGCAATGAGATTAATTTTGTTAATTGTTAATGGTTCAGAAGACTTTTATTTATTTTTTCCTCCAGCTGATAACTAGAAACCCAAAATCTGCACTCTAGAAAGAATCCATTGATTGGAACGCTAAAATCAAGGTGCAGCCCTGATTCAGCTCTGGGAAGAGGAGGGGAGGGTTTTTGGGTGGGTAGGGAGGTAGTGGGAGAGGGATTTCATTGTAAAATTGTAAAACTTTTAATAAATAAAAAAAATAAAATAAAATCAAGGTGCAGCCCGACACAGGTAGACCTCAAATTATGAGAACAATTGAGGACCAAAAACTCCATCATTATATGGAAGACAAAAATATTGGCTATTGTTCTTCTATGCAAGGTTTAGGCCCAGGTGAACTAAATCAGGCCTCATGGAAAAAGTATTGAACCAAAGTCTGTGCTATGCTTAATTTTCTAGTTTTCAATTGCACTTTACTGAAGATGATTTTGCTAAGTTTGCTTGTTTCAAATATATTTAAGATAAGATAACGTAAGATAACCTTTATTGTCATTTTTTTTTACTGTGGGCACAATGGCACACATCAAAAATGAAATTTAGTTGTCCACTCTCAAAGTGAAACACATACATGGCACACACCTAAACATACTATATACAACATATAGGCCAACACAGTACTAGGCTGCATCAACAGAGGGATAGAATCAAGATCACGCGAAGTATTAATACCACTCTTCAATGCCTTGGTAAGGCCACCCTTGGAACACTGCATCCAGTTTTGGTCACCACGATGTAAAAAAGATGTTGAGACTCTAGAAAGAGTACAGAGAAGAGCAACAAAGATGATTAGGGGACTGGAGGCTAAACCATATAAGGAACGGTTGCGAGAATTGGGTATGTCTAGTTTAACGAAGAGAAGGACAAGGGGGGACATGAGAGCAGTATTCCAATATCTCAGGGGCTGCCATAAAGAAGAGGGAATTAAGCTATTTTCCAAAGCACCTGAAGGCAGGACAAGAAGCAACGGGTGGAAACTAATCAAGGAGAGAAGCAACCTAGAACTAACGAGAAACTTCCTGACAGTGAGAACAATTAATCAGTGGAACAGCTTGCCTCCAGAAGCAGTAAATGCTCCAACACTGGAAGTTTTTAAGAAGAGACTGGACAGCCATTTGTCCGAAATGGTGCAGGGTTTCCTGCCCGAGCAGGGGGTTGGACTAGATGACCTCCAAGGTCCCTTCCAACTTTACTATTATTATTATTATTATTATATGTATAGACCCATACCCCTACATATACATAACAAATAAATATTAAACACTATCCATCTTGGATATATAATGGAAGGAGGAAGCTTGCGAGTTCACAAGGTTAATGCTGTATGGAATGAAACTATGGCTGAATCTGGATGTTCTGCTACAGATACCACGAAGCCCCTCCTCCCAGAAGGTAACAAGGAGAACAGGTCGTGAAGAGGATGTGTAGTGTCCCAGATAATCTTACGGACCCTGCTCAAGCAATGCTTTTGTGCTATGTCCTGGATGGGAGAGAGGGAATTGCCAGTGATCTTTTCAGCCATTTTCACCACTCTCTGCACCACCTTCCTGTCTGCAGCAGGGATGCCTCCAAACCAGACTGTGATGCTGTATGACAGGATGCTCTCGATTGTCCCCCTGTAGAAAGTGGTAAGGATAAGAGAAGGAAGATGTGCTTTTCCCATGTGATGCAGAAAATGCAGGCACTGCTGTGCCCACTTCACTAGTATCTCGCAGTTGAGCGACCAAGCCAGCCTACTTGTTAACTGCACACCCAGGAATTTGATGCTGATAACCATCTCCACAGGTGAATCATTAATGCACAGAGAAGTGTGGCTGTGCCTGCCTTTTCTGAAATCGACAATGATCTCTTTAGAACATAAGGATTGGAACAGTAAGAAATAGGGAGCTGAAAGTAGCTGAGGGATGCGGGTTCCAGTATAGACGAATATGTGTAAAGTTATGTTCAGCAAAGGGTCATAAAAATGTCAGCAGAAAGTGAAAGATTGATGACCATCTGGTTGCAGCTTTAGGTATGGGAAAGGATATAAGAGATTGGGACTGGACCTGACTGATTTGCCATTGGCCTATAGTTGTCCTTATTGGAACTGCTATGTCACTGAACCTCATTGCAATGGATTTTTAATGTAAGTGATGTTTATGTGTGTGTTCCAAATTATTGCTGAAATAAACCTCTGAATCTTAAAGTATTACTTTATGACTTGTGGACTTCAACTCCCAGAATTCCTCAGCCAGGCACGCTGGCTGAGGAATTCTGGGAGTTGAAGTCCACAAGTCATGAAAGGGCCATAGTTCCCCCATGCTGGCTGAGGAATTCTGGGAGTTAAAGTCCACAAGTCCTAAAAGGGCCAAGTTTGAAAACTCCTGTTTGTGTACTTCAACTCCCAGGATTCCTCAGCCAGGCAAGTTTGAAGACCTCTGATTTAGCTTCTCTGTTGATTTTATTTGTCAGTTGTTATTTCCATGTCAGTTTTCTTCATGTATTACTAAGATCTCACCCTGAAGGACTAAAACTTCACTTTTAATGGTTTGATGTCACAAGGTACCTTCCCCATTTCTCCCCAAATGACATCATTTCCCATGGAAACCACTTTCAATTTAACCAGCTTCATTAACACATCCTCCTGCTTGCCTGTTTCATGCACTTTTCAATCAAAGAGAAGTAACATTTATCTGTGAATGGAAGAGAGATGCCATTGTGTTTTACCCAATCATTAATTCATGGCTGAAAGCGGGGTGGGGAAGAGGAAGAAAGAAAGAGAAATTTGAATTACTCTTCCTGCAAGCTTGGCTGCAAATTGAATTAAAGAGAGAGCAGATGCCATCTTTCCTCTTTGATTGGGTTATTTCAAATTTATAAATGACTTGTCAGAATACTACAGAAGTTCCTTAATGTTAAAGAGTGACTTTCATGTTCTGGTCTTCAAAACTTCTCAAATGAAAACTGAGAATCGACGTGTCAGTTTTTCTGCTAACAAGCCATTTTGAGGAAGAAGGAATCAAAAGCTGAGGGAAAGAAAAGAAGAAAAGGGAAAGGAAAGGAAAAGAAACGAGAGAGGGGAAGAAAGAAAGAAAGAAAAAAAGAAAGACAGAGAGAGAGAAAGAGAAAGAGAGAAAGTGGGAGGGAGGGAAGGAGAGAGAGAGAGAGAGAGAGAGAGAAAGAAAGAAAGAAAGAAAGAAAGAAAGAAAGAAAGAAAGAAAAAAATATTGCCCCATCAAAGAGTGTTTTTACTTCTAACACAGACATGTCAAACACAAGGCCTGGGGGCCAGATGTGGCCCACAAAGTGGTTTCATGTGGCCCACGAAACCATCCTGGAAACAGTGAAGGAACAGCCCCCTCTGCCTTGGCCCTGGCCCAGGCCAGCCAATGTACAATTTTGTGGTGGCCATCTATGCTGAAACGTATTCAGTCTTAGCTCTATAAGCCCCTCCCCCTGCATGGCCTGAGAAGAACAGTGAGGCTCCTCCAGTGGACCATGCCTTGGCACTTGCCCCGGTCCCACCCCCGTCTGCCAGAGACCCTCAGATCTGTCCCACTCCTGCCCAGGCCCCCACAGGCACCCTTGATGCAAATGATGTAGAGATGGCCATGCCAACCCAGTAGGCCACACCCACCCAGTAGGCTGCACCCATCCTGGCCACACCCACCCATCCCCCTGAGGGCAACCACAATGCTGATGCGGCCCTCAATGAAATTGAGTTTGACACCCCTGCTCTAACAGGAAGCTCATAAAAACAGTGTCCCTATGAGAGAGGAGGACATTTAGCAACTTTTTGCTGTAAGTCTTATTAACCATATCAACAACAGCAACATATTTACCAATAGAAGAGAACATTTGTAGCTCAGGGTTAAACTTTGGGGTCGTTGGTGCTCTCCTAGCTTAGTGTTTCCCTGCAGATGCTTCATTACCCAACTGTATAATGTCATCCCTCTAGCACTGATGATGTTACTTAGTTGGGTAATGAAATGTCTGCAAGAAAAGAACCAAGCTCAGAAAGCACTAAGGACCTCACAGCGACCTATTTGTATTCAGTTCAAGGCTGTAATTCTGAATGCAGGAAGAATTCCCCAACTCCTGTTCTTGTTCAACATTACCAATGGAGCTGGAAAAATTCCAGCCAGAAACCACCTAGGATTGTCAGCCAATGCTACTTGCTTAGATGGATCCATGGTCTTTGCATAAAACAGCTTCCCATTTTCCTAATTAGACTTCTTGCAAGCTTAATGATTTATTCACCCAGCAAGCATCTTCTCTTCACATCTGCTCTTTCCTCTTCCCCAGTATTTATGGCTCTACTACGGGGGTCTCCAAACATAGCAACTTTAAGACTTGTGGACTTCAACTCCCAGAATTCCTCAGACAGCCATGCTGAGGAATTCTGGGAGTTAAAGTCCACAAGTCTTAAAGTTGCCATATTTGGAGACCTCTGCTCTACTAGACTAACTAATGAACATGAATTTGAGCCAACTCCAAGAAACAGTGTAGGATAGGTTGTTGTCCCACAGCAGGTAGACTGTGGCAAGTTGATCATGTTGAGTTGTCCATGATTTAGCGATTGAACAACAACAATCCTATCCAGATCCAGCATCCTTAATAGACATCCTTTAATACGCTGTCTAGGTTCACTTAGCTTTCCTCCCAAGAGCGTCTTTTAATTTCATGGCTGTAATCGCTGTCTGCAATGGACTTGGAGCACAAGAAAATAAACTCTGTCACTGCTTCCCTTTCCTCCACTTCTATTTGCCAGGGAGTGATGGCAATGGATGCCATGATCTTAGCTTTTTTAATGTTGAGTACTAGATATAAGGCAATGCTCATTTCTGGCACAAGGTGAACACCAGGTGACATTGTGACTCTTGTTTTTCAGTTGCTAATTGTATCCGACTCTTCACGACCCCATGGACCATAGCATGCCAGGCTCCTCCATCTTCCACTGTCTCCCAGAGTTTGTCCAAATTCACGTTCATTTTGCCGATGACCCTATCTAACCATCTCCTCCTATGCCGTCCCCCTCTCCTTTTGCCTTTCATCTTTCCCAACATCTGGGTCTTTTCCAAAGAGTCCTCTCCTCTCATTTGGTGGCTGAAATATTTGAGCTTCAGCTTCAGGATCTGTCCTTCCAAAGGAGAGTCGGAGTTGATTTCCTTTAGGATTGACTGATTTGATCTCCTTGCAGTCCAAGGGACTCTCCGGAGTCTTCTCCACCACCACAATTCAAAAACATCAAAACATCTTTGGTTCTCACAGTCATACATTACTACTAGGAAAACCAAAGCTTTGACCATGTGGACCTTCTCCACATGGAAGTACTTGGAAGAAAATATTAGCAGAAGAGAATCAATGACGTTCCATTTCACACGTGGACTATCTTGATGGTTCTAGCTGACCACCAGAGGAAATAAAATGCTTGGTTTTCTTCTGATTGTTCTCCCAAGAGAGTCCATAAAGTCCTTCCAAGTATGCAGGAAGTCACGGAGAAATACTAATCTTGACTGTAAAGCCAGTGGTGGGATTCAGCTGGTTTGCACCAGTTCGGCAGAAGCGGTAACTAAATTTTGCTGCATTCGGAGAACCGGCTGGCTTCCAGAAGTTCTCCCAGGCCTAGAATGGCCTGCCAGAAGTGCATGGATGCCACTTCCGGAAGTCCATTCTAGGCCTCGGAGGCCTGGAGGAGGTGGCATCCATGCACTTCTGGTGGGCCTTTCTAGTCCTGGTAGAAAGGCCCACCAGAAGTGCATGGATGCCACTTTCAGAAGTCTGTTCTAGGCCTCGGAGGCTAAGGCCAGCATCGAATAAGAGAACCGATTGTTCAGGTATTTGAATTCCACCACTGTGTAGAGCTATCTCCTGAACATTGAATGTCGGGAAACGAAGGAAGGAGAGAACATCAAGGAAGAACATCTGAGCAGATGGCAAACATGCAACGGGTTAGGAGGGGCAGCTCAACAGCTTGAAGGCTGTGTCTGGGAGATGATGACAAGTTGGCATTTATTCCTGTCGGCAGTCAGTGGAACATCTGCCTCTCCCTGATGCTTCGAGGGGGTCAGTTATGAGCCATCATCATTTTTTTGTACACGCAGAAGACTCTCCATCTTGAGGAGAGAAAGGTCCTTCTCCTTATGTTTCAGCCTCTTTCCTTAATTAGGCTTAATGGTGTTCTTTCTCAGTCCATCGCTTGCTGGAACAGCTGTCAGGGGAGCAGGAAACTTTTCTTCTCCAGGTTTAATGACACATCAATTAGAGCGGAAGGTAGTATCTGCAAGAGTTGCCCCTTACGAGTAGAGGGTTGGGCTTTTGTGTGACGGGATTGTCATCGGGGACTGATGAAAACATTTGTCCTTTTCTAGAAACTGTAACAAAGGACAGGAGATACAGCAAGGATGGGAAGAGCATTCTGCTCTACTTGGAAAGAAGTTGACCTTGAGAATGGAACTCAAGCAACAGCCCAAGCATCTCATCACTGGAGGTTTTGAAGAAGAGACTGGACAGACCCTTGTCTGAAATGGTATGAGGTCTCCCTCATGTGGTTCTCAACCTGTGGGTCAGGACCCCATTTGGGGTCGAACGACCATTTCACGGGGGTCGCCAAACAACGCAGTCCGCCCTTTTTTTCCCCCTTTTCCTTAGCTGTGCTACTCCCTTTTATTCTATTGGCTTTTGAAAGCCAATAGAATAGACTCTCTTGAATAGAGTCTAATCTATTGGCTTTCAAAAGCCAATAGGAATTGTCCAGGCTGTCTCTGCCCTGCTGAGCCCGCCAAAGTCCCATTCTGCAAACGGTGCTGCACCAGTTGAGTAGTCCTCGACTTACGACCGGTTGAGTAGTCCTCGACTTACGACCGGTTGGGGGTCGCGGCATTAAAAAGGTTGAGAACCACTGGATAGAAGACCTCAGGTCTCTTCCGCGCTATTCTGAAATCTGAATCTGCTGTCTATCCCAAACTCAGAGGATCTTCAGCCAACATAACATATGTCACTCTGCGTCATGTATTGGTTTGAAAAGTATGGTTTTATGAACAGTTGTTGTTTTATATTTGAAGAGTCTCCAACTGTTTTGGAGGGAAAAAACTGAAGCCTGAAAATAAGCGAGAAATTATCCTTTTAAACTGATTGGTCGCCACCTATGTGGCATGTCTAAATAGCTGTCAGTGTGACAGTTCGGCTCACTCCCTGTGTTTTCCAGCAATAAGAGATTTGTATTACATCGGTCTGGTTCTATGCCTCAACGATGCAATACACGATACACCCTTTAAAATCCAAGATACCTGAGGTAATATGCTGACTCTGTAAACTGGCTTAGAGGGGCTGTAAGCATTGTGAAGTGGTATATAAGTCTTAAGTGTTATTGCTATTTACTCTACCCACTCTCTCTCTCTGCCTTCTGCCTGCCTGCCTTTCTGTCTGTCTGTCTTTCATCACTTGTTCTATATTTGTGGTGCAGTGGTTAGATGCAGCATTGCAGTCCTGACTCTGCCCAGTCAGGAGTTCAGATTCTCACTGGCTCAAGGTGGACTCAGCCTTCCATCCTTCCGAAGGCAGTAAAGTGAGGAGCCAGATTGTTGGGGGCAAATATGCTGATTCTGTAAACTGCTTAGAGAGGGCTGTAAAGCACTGTGAAGCGGTATAGAAGTCTTAAGTGCTATTACTCTTTCTTTCTTTCTTTCTTTCTTTCTTTCTTTCTTTCTTTCTTTCTTTCTTTCTTTCTTTCTTTCTTTCTTTCTTTCTTTTTCCTCCCTCCCTCCC